>NW_027255844.1:0-66602 GCF_039877785.1 Chaetodon trifascialis | reverse complement strand
TCTTATTATGTGCTTTTATCGCTCTGAAAGCGTTAATTTTGACAGTCTAATGCAGCGAATGTCACTATTTAAGATTCAGCTGTGGTGATTTATCAAACTATGTTAGAATGACAATTCCACTTTAGAAACATTCATTTATGCATAGTATTGAAGGCCAACATAGTTTATTTTGATTCCGTATGCATTTACTGTGAAAAAAACAAAAATTGTTCATATTGCTCTTTATGTACTTCTCTCGCTCTGAAAGCGTTAATTTTGACAGTCTAATGCAGCGAATGTCACTATTTAAGATTCAGCTGTGGTGATTTATCAAACTATGTTAGAATGACAATTCCACTTTAGAAACATTCATTTATGCATAGTATTGAAGGCCAACATAGTTTATTTTGATTCCGTATGCATTTACTGTGATAACAGCCACATGTGTTCATATTGTCTTATTATGTGCTTTTATCGCTCTGAAAGCGTTAATTTTGACAGTCTAATGCAGCGAATGTCACTATTTAAGATTCAGCTGTGGTGATTTATCACACTATGTTAGAATGACAATTCCACTTTAGAAACATTCATTTATGCATAGTATTGAAGGCCAACATAGTTTATTTTGATTCCGTATGCATTTACTGTGATAACAGCCACATGTGTTCATATTGTCTTATTATGTGCTTTTATCGCTCTGAAAGCGTTAATTTTGACAGTCTAATGCAGCGAATGTCACTATTTAAGATTCAGCTGTGGTGATTTATCAAACTATGTTAGAATGACAATTCCACTTTAGAAACATTCATTTATGCATAGTATTGAAGGCCAACATAGTTTATTTAGATTCCGTATGCATTTACTGTGAAATAAACAAAAATTGTTCATATTGCTCTTTATGTACTTCTCTCGCTCTGAAAGCGTTAATTTTGACAGTCTAATGCAGCGAATGTCACTATTTAAGATTCAGCTGTGGTGATTTATCAAACTATGTTAGAATGACAATTCCACTTTAGAAACATTCATTTATGCATAGTATTGAAGGCCAACATAGTTTATTTTGATTCCGTATGCATTTACTGTGATAACAGCCACATGTGTTCATATTGTCTTATTATGTGCTTTTATCGCTCTGAAAGCGTTAATTTTGACAGTCTAATGCAGCGAATGTCACTATTTAAGATTCAGCTGTGGTGATTTATCAAACTATGTTAGAATGACAATTCCACTTTAGAAACATTCATTTATGCATAGTATTGAAGGCCAACATAGTTTATTTAGATTCCGTATGCATTTACTGTGAAATAAACAAAAATTGTTCATATTGCTCTTTATGTACTTCTCTCGCTCTGAAAGCGTTAATTTTGACAGTCTAATGCAGCGAATGTCACTATTTAAGATTCAGCTGTGGTGATTTATCAAACTATGTTAGAATGACAATTCCACTTTAGAAACATTCATTTATGCATAGTATTGAAGGCCAACATAGTTTATTTTGATTCCGTATGCATTTACTGTGAAAAAAACAAAAATTGTTCATATTGCTCTTTATGTACTTCTCTCGCTCTGAAAGCGTTAATTTTGACAGTCTAATGCAGCGAATGTCACTATTTAAGATTCAGCTGTGGTGATTTATCAAACTATGTTAGAATGACAATTCCACTTTAGAAACATTCATTTATGCATAGTATTGAAGGCCAACATAGTTTATTTAGATTCCGTATGCATTTACTGTGAAAAAAACAAAAATTGTTCATATTGCTCTTTATGTACTTCTCTCGCTCTGAAAGCGTTAATTTTGACAGTCTAATGCAGCGAATGTCACTATTTAAGATTCAGCTGTGGTGATTTATCAAACTATGTTAGAATGACAATTCCACTTTAGAAACATTCATTTATGCATAGTATTGAAGGCCAACATAGTTTATTTAGATTCCGTATGCATTTACTGTGAAAAAAACAAAAATTGTTCATATTGCTCTTTATGTACTTCTCTCGCTCTGAAAGCGTTAATTTTGACAGTCTAATGCAGCGAATGTCACTATTTAAGATTCAGCTGTGGTGATTTATCAAACTATGTTAGAATGACAATTCCACTTTAGAAACATTCATTTATGCATAGTATTGAAGGCCAACATAGTTTATTTTGATTCCGTATGCATTTACTGTGATAACAGCCACATGTGTTCATATTGTCTTATTATGTGCTTTTATCGCTCTGAAAGCGTTAATTTTGACAGTCTAATGCAGCGAATGTCACTATTTAAGATTCAGCTGTGGTGATTTATCAAACTATGTTAGAATGACAATTCCACTTTAGAAACATTCATTTATGCATAGTATTGAAGGCCAACATAGTTTATTTAGATTCCGTATGCATTTACTGTGAAATAAACAAAAATTGTTCATATTGCTCTTTATGTACTTCTCTCGCTCTGAAAGCGTTAATTTTGACAGTCTAATGCAGCGAATGTCACTATTTAAGATTCAGCTGTGGTGATTTATCAAACTATGTTAGAATGACAATTCCACTTTAGAAACATTCATTTATGCATAGTATTGAAGGCCAACATAGTTTATTTTGATTCCGTATGCATTTACTGTGATAACAGCCACATGTGTTCATATTGTCTTATTATGTGCTTTTATCGCTCTGAAAGCGTTAATTTTGACAGTCTAATGCAGCGAATGTCACTATTTAAGATTCAGCTGTGGTGATTTATCAAACTATGTTAGAATGACAATTCCACTTTAGAAACATTCATTTATGCATAGTATTGAAGGCCAACATAGTTTATTTTGATTCCGTATGCATTTACTGTGAAAAAAACAAAAATTGTTCATATTGCTCTTTATGTACTTCTCTCGCTCTGAAAGCGTTAATTTTGACAGTCTAATGCAGCGAATGTCACTATTTAAGATTCAGCTGTGGTGATTTATCAAACTATGTTAGAATGACAATTCCACTTTAGAAACATTCATTTATGCATAGTATTGAAGGCCAACATAGTTTATTTTGATTCCGTATGCATTTACTGTGATAACAGCCACATGTGTTCATATTGTCTTATTATGTGCTTTTATCGCTCTGAAAGCGTTAATTTTGACAGTCTAATGCAGCGAATGTCACTATTTAAGATTCAGCTGTGGTGATTTATCACACTATGTTAGAATGACAATTCCACTTTAGAAACATTCATTTATGCATAGTATTGAAGGCCAACATAGTTTATTTTGATTCCGTATGCATTTACTGTGATAACAGCCACATGTGTTCATATTGTCTTATTATGTGCTTTTATCGCTCTGAAAGCGTTAATTTTGACAGTCTAATGCAGCGAATGTCACTATTTAAGATTCAGCTGTGGTGATTTATCAAACTATGTTAGAATGACAATTCCACTTTAGAAACATTCATTTATGCATAGTATTGAAGGCCAACATAGTTTATTTAGATTCCGTATGCATTTACTGTGAAATAAACAAAAATTGTTCATATTGCTCTTTATGTACTTCTCTCGCTCTGAAAGCGTTAATTTTGACAGTCTAATGCAGCGAATGTCACTATTTAAGATTCAGCTGTGGTGATTTATCAAACTATGTTAGAATGACAATTCCACTTTAGAAACATTCATTTATGCATAGTATTGAAGGCCAACATAGTTTATTTTGATTCCGTATGCATTTACTGTGATAACAGCCACATGTGTTCATATTGTCTTATTATGTGCTTTTATCGCTCTGAAAGCGTTAATTTTGACAGTCTAATGCAGCGAATGTCACTATTTAAGATTCAGCTGTGGTGATTTATCAAACTATGTTAGAATGACAATTCCACTTTAGAAACATTCATTTATGCATAGTATTGAAGGCCAACATAGTTTATTTTGATTCCGTATGCATTTACTGTGAAATAAACAAAAATTGTTCATATTGCTCTTTATGTACTTCTCTCGCTCTGAAAGCGTTAATTTTGACAGTCTAATGCAGCGAATGTCACTATTTAAGATTCAGCTGTGGTGATTTATCAAACTATGTTAGAATGACAATTCCACTTTAGAAACATTCATTTATGCATAGTATTGAAGGCCAACATAGTTTATTTTGATTCCGTATGCATTTACTGTGAAAAAAACAAAAATTGTTCATATTGCTCTTTATGTACTTCTCTCGCTCTGAAAGCGTTAATTTTGACAGTCTAATGCAGCGAATGTCACTATTTAAGATTCAGCTGTGGTGATTTATCAAACTATGTTAGAATGACAATTCCACTTTAGAAACATTCATTTATGCATAGTATTGAAGGCCAACATAGTTTATTTAGATTCCGTATGCATTTACTGTGAAAAAAACAAAAATTGTTCATATTGCTCTTTATGTACTTCTCTCGCTCTGAAAGCGTTAATTTTGACAGTCTAATGCAGCGAATGTCACTATTTAAGATTCAGCTGTGGTGATTTATCAAACTATGTTAGAATGACAATTCCACTTTAGAAACATTCATTTATGCATAGTATTGAAGGCCAACATAGTTTATTTAGATTCCGTATGCATTTACTGTGAAAAAAACAAAAATTGTTCATATTGCTCTTTATGTACTTCTCTCGCTCTGAAAGCGTTAATTTTGACAGTCTAATGCAGCGAATGTCACTATTTAAGATTCAGCTGTGGTGATTTATCAAACTATGTTAGAATGACAATTCCACTTTAGAAACATTCATTTATGCATAGTATTGAAGGCCAACATAGTTTATTTTGATTCCGTATGCATTTACTGTGATAACAGCCACATGTGTTCATATTGTCTTATTATGTGCTTTTATCGCTCTGAAAGCGTTAATTTTGACAGTCTAATGCAGCGAATGTCACTATTTAAGATTCAGCTGTGGTGATTTATCAAACTATGTTAGAATGACAATTCCACTTTAGAAACATTCATTTATGCATAGTATTGAAGGCCAACATAGTTTATTTAGATTCCGTATGCATTTACTGTGAAATAAACAAAAATTGTTCATATTGCTCTTTATGTACTTCTCTCGCTCTGAAAGCGTTAATTTTGACAGTCTAATGCAGCGAATGTCACTATTTAAGATTCAGCTGTGGTGATTTATCAAACTATGTTAGAATGACAATTCCACTTTAGAAACATTCATTTATGCATAGTATTGAAGGCCAACATAGTTTATTTTGATTCCGTATGCATTTACTGTGAAAAAAACAAAAATTGTTCATATTGCTCTTTATGTACTTCTCTCGCTCTGAAAGCGTTAATTTTGACAGTCTAATGCAGCGAATGTCACTATTTAAGATTCAGCTGTGGTGATTTATCAAACTATGTTAGAATGACAATTCCACTTTAGAAACATTCATTTATGCATAGTATAGAAGGCCAACATAGTTTATTTTGATTCCGTATGCATTTACTGTGATAACAGCCACATGTGTTCATATTGTCTTATTATGTGCTTTTATCGCTCTGAAAGCGTTAATTTTGACAGTCTAATGCAGCGAATGTCACTATTTAAGATTCAGCTGTGGTGATTTATCAAACTATGTTAGAATGACAATTCCACTTTAGAAACATTCATTTATGCATAGTATTGAAGGCCAACATAGTTTATTTAGATTCCGTATGCATTTACTGTGAAATAAACAAAAATTGTTCATATTGCTCTTTATGTACTTCTCTCGCTCTGAAAGCGTTAATTTTGACAGTCTAATGCAGCGAATGTCACTATTTAAGATTCAGCTGTGGTGATTTATCAAACTATGTTAGAATGACAATTCCACTTTAGAAACATTCATTTATGCATAGTATTGAAGGCCAACATAGTTTATTTTGATTCCGTATGCATTTACTGTGATAACAGCCACATGTGTTCATATTGTCTTATTATGTGCTTTTATCGCTCTGAAAGCGTTAATTTTGACAGTCTAATGCAGCGAATGTCACTATTTAAGATTCAGCTGTGGTGATTTATCAAACTATGTTAGAATGACAATTCCACTTTAGAAACATTCATTTATGCATAGTATTGAAGGCCAACATAGTTTATTTTGATTCCGTATGCATTTACTGTGAAAAAAACAAAAATTGTTCATATTGCTCTTTATGTACTTCTCTCGCTCTGAAAGCGTTAATTTTGACAGTCTAATGCAGCGAATGTCACTATTTAAGATTCAGCTGTGGTGATTTATCAAACTATGTTAGAATGACAATTCCACTTTAGAAACATTCATTTATGCATAGTATTGAAGGCCAACATAGTTTATTTTGATTCCGTATGCATTTACTGTGATAACAGCCACATGTGTTCATATTGTCTTATTATGTGCTTTTATCGCTCTGAAAGCGTTAATTTTGACAGTCTAATGCAGCGAATGTCACTATTTAAGATTCAGCTGTGGTGATTTATCACACTATGTTAGAATGACAATTCCACTTTAGAAACATTCATTTATGCATAGTATTGAAGGCCAACATAGTTTATTTTGATTCCGTATGCATTTACTGTGATAACAGCCACATGTGTTCATATTGTCTTATTGTGTGCTTTTATCGCTCTGAAAGCGTTAATTTTGACAGTCTAATGCAGCGAATGTCACTATTTAAGATTCAGCTGTGGTGATTTATCAAACTATGTTAGAATGACAATTCCACTTTAGAAACATTCATTTATGCATAGTATTGAAGGCCAACATAGTTTATTTAGATTCCGTATGCATTTACTGTGAAATAAACAAAAATTGTTCATATTGCTCTTTATGTACTTCTCTCGCTCTGAAAGCGTTAATTTTGACAGTCTAATGCAGCGAATGTCACTATTTAAGATTCAGCTGTGGTGATTTATCAAACTATGTTAGAATGACAATTCCACTTTAGAAACATTCATTTATGCATAGTATTGAAGGCCAACATAGTTTATTTTGATTCCGTATGCATTTACTGTGAAAAAAACAAAAATTGTTCATATTGCTCTTTATGTACTTCTCTCGCTCTGAAAGCGTTAATTTTGACAGTCTAATGCAGCGAATGTCACTATTTAAGATTCAGCTGTGGTGATTTATCAAACTATGTTAGAATGACAATTCCACTTTAGAAACATTCATTTATGCATAGTATTGAAGGCCAACATAGTTTATTTTGATTCCGTATGCATTTACTGTGAAAAAAACAAAAATTGTTCATATTGCTCTTTATGTACTTCTCTCGCTCTGAAAGCGTTAATTTTGACAGTCTAATGCAGCGAATGTCACTATTTAAGATTCAGCTGTGGTGATTTATCAAACTATGTTAGAATGACAATTCCACTTTAGAAACATTCATTTATGCATAGTATAGAAGGCCAACATAGTTTATTTTGATTCCGTATGCATTTACTGTGATAACAGCCACATGTGTTCATATTGTCTTATTATGTGCTTTTATCGCTCTGAAAGCGTTAATTTTGACAGTCTAATGCAGCGAATGTCACTATTTAAGATTCAGCTGTGGTGATTTATCAAACTATGTTAGAATGACAATTCCACTTTAGAAACATTCATTTATGCATAGTATTGAAGGCCAACATAGTTTATTTAGATTCCGTATGCATTTACTGTGAAATAAACAAAAATTGTTCATATTGCTCTTTATGTACTTCTCTCGCTCTGAAAGCGTTAATTTTGACAGTCTAATGCAGCGAATGTCACTATTTAAGATTCAGCTGTGGTGATTTATCAAACTATGTTAGAATGACAATTCCACTTTAGAAACATTCATTTATGCATAGTATTGAAGGCCAACATAGTTTATTTTGATTCCGTATGCATTTACTGTGATAACAGCCACATGTGTTCATATTGTCTTATTATGTGCTTTTATCGCTCTGAAAGCGTTAATTTTGACAGTCTAATGCAGCGAATGTCACTATTTAAGATTCAGCTGTGGTGATTTATCAAACTATGTTAGAATGACAATTCCACTTTAGAAACATTCATTTATGCATAGTATTGAAGGCCAACATAGTTTATTTTGATTCCGTATGCATTTACTGTGAAAAAAACAAAAATTGTTCATATTGCTCTTTATGTACTTCTCTCGCTCTGAAAGCGTTAATTTTGACAGTCTAATGCAGCGAATGTCACTATTTAAGATTCAGCTGTGGTGATTTATCAAACTATGTTAGAATGACAATTCCACTTTAGAAACATTCATTTATGCATAGTATTGAAGGCCAACATAGTTTATTTTGATTCCGTATGCATTTACTGTGATAACAGCCACATGTGTTCATATTGTCTTATTATGTGCTTTTATCGCTCTGAAAGCGTTAATTTTGACAGTCTAATGCAGCGAATGTCACTATTTAAGATTCAGCTGTGGTGATTTATCACACTATGTTAGAATGACAATTCCACTTTAGAAACATTCATTTATGCATAGTATTGAAGGCCAACATAGTTTATTTTGATTCCGTATGCATTTACTGTGATAACAGCCACATGTGTTCATATTGTCTTATTGTGTGCTTTTATCGCTCTGAAAGCGTTAATTTTGACAGTCTAATGCAGCGAATGTCACTATTTAAGATTCAGCTGTGGTGATTTATCAAACTATGTTAGAATGACAATTCCACTTTAGAAACATTCATTTATGCATAGTATTGAAGGCCAACATAGTTTATTTAGATTCCGTATGCATTTACTGTGAAATAAACAAAAATTGTTCATATTGCTCTTTATGTACTTCTCTCGCTCTGAAAGCGTTAATTTTGACAGTCTAATGCAGCGAATGTCACTATTTAAGATTCAGCTGTGGTGATTTATCAAACTATGTTAGAATGACAATTCCACTTTAGAAACATTCATTTATGCATAGTATTGAAGGCCAACATAGTTTATTTTGATTCCGTATGCATTTACTGTGAAAAAAACAAAAATTGTTCATATTGCTCTTTATGTACTTCTCTCGCTCTGAAAGCGTTAATTTTGACAGTCTAATGCAGCGAATGTCACTATTTAAGATTCAGCTGTGGTGATTTATCAAACTATGTTAGAATGACAATTCCACTTTAGAAACATTCATTTATGCATAGTATTGAAGGCCAACATAGTTTATTTTGATTCCGTATGCATTTACTGTGATAACAGCCACATGTGTTCATATTGTCTTATTATGTGCTTTTATCGCTCTGAAAGCGTTAATTTTGACAGTCTAATGCAGCGAATGTCACTATTTAAGATTCAGCTGTGGTGATTTATCACACTATGTTAGAATGACAATTCCACTTTAGAAACATTCATTTATGCATAGTATTGAAGGCCAACATAGTTTATTTTGATTCCGTATGCATTTACTGTGATAACAGCCACATGTGTTCATATTGTCTTATTATGTGCTTTTATCGCTCTGAAAGCGTTAATTTTGACAGTCTAATGCAGCGAATGTCACTATTTAAGATTCAGCTGTGGTGATTTATCAAACTATGTTAGAATGACAATTCCACTTTAGAAACATTCATTTATGCATAGTATTGAAGGCCAACATAGTTTATTTAGATTCCGTATGCATTTACTGTGAAATAAACAAAAATTGTTCATATTGCTCTTTATGTACTTCTCTCGCTCTGAAAGCGTTAATTTTGACAGTCTAATGCAGCGAATGTCACTATTTAAGATTCAGCTGTGGTGATTTATCAAACTATGTTAGAATGACAATTCCACTTTAGAAACATTCATTTATGCATAGTATTGAAGGCCAACATAGTTTATTTTGATTCCGTATGCATTTACTGTGATAACAGCCACATGTGTTCATATTGTCTTATTATGTGCTTTTATCGCTCTGAAAGCGTTAATTTTGACAGTCTAATGCAGCGAATGTCACTATTTAAGATTCAGCTGTGGTGATTTATCAAACTATGTTAGAATGACAATTCCACTTTAGAAACATTCATTTATGCATAGTATTGAAGGCCAACATAGTTTATTTAGATTCCGTATGCATTTACTGTGAAATAAACAAAAATTGTTCATATTGCTCTTTATGTACTTCTCTCGCTCTGAAAGCGTTAATTTTGACAGTCTAATGCAGCGAATGTCACTATTTAAGATTCAGCTGTGGTGATTTATCAAACTATGTTAGAATGACAATTCCACTTTAGAAACATTCATTTATGCATAGTATTGAAGGCCAACATAGTTTATTTTGATTCCGTATGCATTTACTGTGAAAAAAACAAAAATTGTTCATATTGCTCTTTATGTACTTCTCTCGCTCTGAAAGCGTTAATTTTGACAGTCTAATGCAGCGAATGTCACTATTTAAGATTCAGCTGTGGTGATTTATCAAACTATGTTAGAATGACAATTCCACTTTAGAAACATTCATTTATGCATAGTATTGAAGGCCAACATAGTTTATTTAGATTCCGTATGCATTTACTGTGAAAAAAACAAAAATTGTTCATATTGCTCTTTATGTACTTCTCTCGCTCTGAAAGCGTTAATTTTGACAGTCTAATGCAGCGAATGTCACTATTTAAGATTCAGCTGTGGTGATTTATCAAACTATGTTAGAATGACAATTCCACTTTAGAAACATTCATTTATGCATAGTATTGAAGGCCAACATAGTTTATTTAGATTCCGTATGCATTTACTGTGAAAAAAACAAAAATTGTTCATATTGCTCTTTATGTACTTCTCTCGCTCTGAAAGCGTTAATTTTGACAGTCTAATGCAGCGAATGTCACTATTTAAGATTCAGCTGTGGTGATTTATCAAACTATGTTAGAATGACAATTCCACTTTAGAAACATTCATTTATGCATAGTATTGAAGGCCAACATAGTTTATTTTGATTCCGTATGCATTTACTGTGATAACAGCCACATGTGTTCATATTGTCTTATTATGTGCTTTTATCGCTCTGAAAGCGTTAATTTTGACAGTCTAATGCAGCGAATGTCACTATTTAAGATTCAGCTGTGGTGATTTATCAAACTATGTTAGAATGACAATTCCACTTTAGAAACATTCATTTATGCATAGTATTGAAGGCCAACATAGTTTATTTAGATTCCGTATGCATTTACTGTGAAATAAACAAAAATTGTTCATATTGCTCTTTATGTACTTCTCTCGCTCTGAAAGCGTTAATTTTGACAGTCTAATGCAGCGAATGTCACTATTTAAGATTCAGCTGTGGTGATTTATCAAACTATGTTAGAATGACAATTCCACTTTAGAAACATTCATTTATGCATAGTATTGAAGGCCAACATAGTTTATTTTGATTCCGTATGCATTTACTGTGATAACAGCCACATGTGTTCATATTGTCTTATTATGTGCTTTTATCGCTCTGAAAGCGTTAATTTTGACAGTCTAATGCAGCGAATGTCACTATTTAAGATTCAGCTGTGGTGATTTATCAAACTATGTTAGAATGACAATTCCACTTTAGAAACATTCATTTATGCATAGTATTGAAGGCCAACATAGTTTATTTAGATTCCGTATGCATTTACTGTGAAATAAACAAAAATTGTTCATATTGCTCTTTATGTACTTCTCTCGCTCTGAAAGCGTTAATTTTGACAGTCTAATGCAGCGAATGTCACTATTTAAGATTCAGCTGTGGTGATTTATCAAACTATGTTAGAATGACAATTCCACTTTAGAAACATTCATTTATGCATAGTATTGAAGGCCAACATAGTTTATTTAGATTCCGTATGCATTTACTGTGAAAAAAACAAAAATTGTTCATATTGCTCTTTATGTACTTCTCTCGCTCTGAAAGCGTTAATTTTGACAGTCTAATGCAGCGAATGTCACTATTTAAGATTCAGCTGTGGTGATTTATCAAACTATGTTAGAATGACAATTCCACTTTAGAAACATTCATTTATGCATAGTATTGAAGGCCAACATAGTTTATTTTGATTCCGTGTGTATTTACTGTGAAAAAAACAAAAATTGTTCATATTGCTCTTTATGTACTTCTCTCGCTCTGAAAGCGTTAATTTTGACAGTCTAATGCAGCGAATGTCACTATTTAAGATTCAGCTGTGGTGATTTATCAAACTATGTTAGAATGACAATTCCACTTTAGAAACATTCATTTATGCATAGTATTGAAGGCCAACATAGTTTATTTTGATTCCGTATGCATTTACTGTGATAACAGCCACATGTGTTCATATTGTCTTATTATGTGCTTTTATCGCTCTGAAAGCGTTAATTTTGACAGTCTAATGCAGCGAATGTCACTATTTAAGATTCAGCTGTGGTGATTTATCAAACTATGTTAGAATGACAATTCCACTTTAGAAACATTCATTTATGCATAGTATTGAAGGCCAACATAGTTTATTTAGATTCCGTATGCATTTACTGTGAAATAAACAAAAATTGTTCATATTGCTCTTTATGTACTTCTCTCGCTCTGAAAGCGTTAATTTTGACAGTCTAATGCAGCGAATGTCACTATTTAAGATTCAGCTGTGGTGATTTATCAAACTATGTTAGAATGACAATTCCACTTTAGAAACATTCATTTATGCATAGTATTGAAGGCCAACATAGTTTATTTTGATTCCGTATGCATTTACTGTGAAAAAAACAAAAATTGTTCATATTGCTCTTTATGTACTTCTCTCGCTCTGAAAGCGTTAATTTTGACAGTCTAATGCAGCGAATGTCACTATTTAAGATTCAGCTGTGGTAATTTATCAAACTATGTTAGAATGACAATTCCACTTTAGAAACATTCATTTATGCATAGTATTGAAGGCCAACATAGTTTATTTTGATTCCGTATGCATTTACTCTGATAACAGCCACATGTGTTCATGTTGTCTCATTATGTGTTTTTCTGGCTCTGAAAGCGTTAATTTTAACGGTCTAATGCAGCGAATGTCACTATTTAAGATTCAGCTGTGGTGATTTATCAAACTATGTTAGAATGACAATTCCACTTTAGAAACATTCATTTATGCATAGTATTGAAGGCCAACATAGTTTATTTAGATTCCGTATGCATTTACTGTGAAATAAACAAAAATTGTTCATATTGCTCTTTATGTACTTCTCTCGCTCTGAAAGCGTTAATTTTGACAGTCTAATGCAGCGAATGTCACTATTTAAGATTCAGCTGTGGTGATTTATCAAACTATGTTAGAATGACAATTCCACTTTAGAAACATTCATTTATGCATAGTATTGAAGGCCAACATAGTTTATTTTGATTCCGTATGCATTTACTGTGATAACAGCCACATGTGTTCATATTGTCTTATTATGTGCTTTTATCGCTCTGAAAGCGTTAATTTTGACAGTCTAATGCAGCGAATGTCACTATTTAAGATTCAGCTGTGGTGATTTATCAAACTATGTTAGAATGACAATTCCACTTTAGAAACATTCATTTATGCATAGTATTGAAGGCCAACATAGTTTATTTAGATTCCGTATGCATTTACTGTGAAATAAACAAAAATTGTTCATATTGCTCTTTATGTACTTCTCTCGCTCTGAAAGCGTTAATTTTGACAGTCTAATGCAGCGAATGTCACTATTTAAGATTCAGCTGTGGTGATTTATCAAACTATGTTAGAATGACAATTCCACTTTAGAAACATTCATTTATGCATAGTATTGAAGGCCAACATAGTTTATTTAGATTCCGTATGCATTTACTGTGAAAAAAACAAAAATTGTTCATATTGCTCTTTATGTACTTCTCTCGCTCTGAAAGCGTTAATTTTGACAGTCTAATGCAGCGAATGTCACTATTTAAGATTCAGCTGTGGTGATTTATCAAACTATGTTAGAATGACAATTCCACTTTAGAAACATTCATTTATGCATAGTATTGAAGGCCAACATAGTTTATTTTGATTCCGTATGCATTTACTGTGATAACAGCCACATGTGTTCATATTGTCTTATTATGTGCTTTTATCGCTCTGAAAGCGTTAATTTTGACAGTCTAATGCAGCGAATGTCACTATTTAAGATTCAGCTGTGGTGATTTATCAAACTATGTTAGAATGACAATTCCACTTTAGAAACATTCATTTATGCATAGTATTGAAGGCCAACATAGTTTATTTAGATTCCGTATGCATTTACTGTGAAATAAACAAAAATTGTTCATATTGCTCTTTATGTACTTCTCTCGCTCTGAAAGCGTTAATTTTGACAGTCTAATGCAGCGAATGTCACTATTTAAGATTCAGCTGTGGTGATTTATCAAACTATGTTAGAATGACAATTCCACTTTAGAAACATTCATTTATGCATAGTATTGAAGGCCAACATAGTTTATTTTGATTCCGTATGCATTTACTGTGATAACAGCCACATGTGTTCATATTGTCTTATTATGTGCTTTTATCGCTCTGAAAGCGTTAATTTTGACAGTCTAATGCAGCGAATGTCACTATTTAAGATTCAGCTGTGGTGATTTATCAAACTATGTTAGAATGACAATTCCACTTTAGAAACATTCATTTATGCATAGTATTGAAGGCCAACATAGTTTATTTAGATTCCGTATGCATTTACTGTGAAATAAACAAAAATTGTTCATATTGCTCTTTATGTACTTCTCTCGCTCTGAAAGCGTTAATTTTGACAGTCTAATGCAGCGAATGTCACTATTTAAGATTCAGCTGTGGTGATTTATCAAACTATGTTAGAATGACAATTCCACTTTAGAAACATTCATTTATGCATAGTATTGAAGGCCAACATAGTTTATTTTGATTCCGTATGCATTTACTGTGAAAAAAACAAAAATTGTTCATATTGCTCTTTATGTACTTCTCTCGCTCTGAAAGCGTTAATTTTGACAGTCTAATGCAGCGAATGTCACTATTTAAGATTCAGCTGTGGTGATTTATCAAACTATGTTAGAATGACAATTCCACTTTAGAAACATTCATTTATGCATAGTATTGAAGGCCAACATAGTTTATTTAGATTCCGTATGCATTTACTGTGAAAAAAACAAAAATTGTTCATATTGCTCTTTATGTACTTCTCTCGCTCTGAAAGCGTTAATTTTGACAGTCTAATGCAGCGAATGTCACTATTTAAGATTCAGCTGTGGTGATTTATCAAACTATGTTAGAATGACAATTCCACTTTAGAAACATTCATTTATGCATAGTATTGAAGGCCAACATAGTTTATTTTGATTCCGTATGCATTTACTGTGATAACAGCCACATGTGTTCATATTGTCTTATTATGTGCTTTTATCGCTCTGAAAGCGTTAATTTTGACAGTCTAATGCAGCGAATGTCACTATTTAAGATTCAGCTGTGGTGATTTATCAAACTATGTTAGAATGACAATTCCACTTTAGAAACATTCATTTATGCATAGTATTGAAGGCCAACATAGTTTATTTAGATTCCGTATGCATTTACTGTGAAATAAACAAAAATTGTTCATATTGCTCTTTATGTACTTCTCTCGCTCTGAAAGCGTTAATTTTGACAGTCTAATGCAGCGAATGTCACTATTTAAGATTCAGCTGTGGTGATTTATCAAACTATGTTAGAATGACAATTCCACTTTAGAAACATTCATTTATGCATAGTATTGAAGGCCAACATAGTTTATTTTGATTCCGTATGCATTTACTGTGATAACAGCCACATGTGTTCATATTGTCTTATTATGTGCTTTTATCGCTCTGAAAGCGTTAATTTTGACAGTCTAATGCAGCGAATGTCACTATTTAAGATTCAGCTGTGGTGATTTATCAAACTATGTTAGAATGACAATTCCACTTTAGAAACATTCATTTATGCATAGTATTGAAGGCCAACATAGTTTATTTAGATTCCGTATGCATTTACTGTGAAATAAACAAAAATTGTTCATATTGCTCTTTATGTACTTCTCTCGCTCTGAAAGCGTTAATTTTGACAGTCTAATGCAGCGAATGTCACTATTTAAGATTCAGCTGTGGTGATTTATCAAACTATGTTAGAATGACAATTCCACTTTAGAAACATTCATTTATGCATAGTATTGAAGGCCAACATAGTTTATTTTGATTCCGTATGCATTTACTGTGAAAAAAACAAAAATTGTTCATATTGCTCTTTATGTACTTCTCTCGCTCTGAAAGCGTTAATTTTGACAGTCTAATGCAGCGAATGTCACTATTTAAGATTCAGCTGTGGTGATTTATCAAACTATGTTAGAATGACAATTCCACTTTAGAAACATTCATTTATGCATAGTATTGAAGGCCAACATAGTTTATTTTGATTCCGTATGCATTTACTGTGATAACAGCCACATGTGTTCATATTGTCTTATTATGTGCTTTTATCGCTCTGAAAGCGTTAATTTTGACAGTCTAATGCAGCGAATGTCACTATTTAAGATTCAGCTGTGGTGATTTATCAAACTATGTTAGAATGACAATTCCACTTTAGAAACATTCATTTATGCATAGTATTGAAGGCCAACATAGTTTATTTAGATTCCGTATGCATTTACTGTGAAATAAACAAAAATTGTTCATATTGCTCTTTATGTACTTCTCTCGCTCTGAAAGCGTTAATTTTGACAGTCTAATGCAGCGAATGTCACTATTTAAGATTCAGCTGTGGTGATTTATCAAACTATGTTAGAATGACAATTCCACTTTAGAAACATTCATTTATGCATAGTATTGAAGGCCAACATAGTTTATTTAGATTCCGTATGCATTTACTGTGAAAAAAACAAAAATTGTTCATATTGCTCTTTATGTACTTCTCTCGCTCTGAAAGCGTTAATTTTGACAGTCTAATGCAGCGAATGTCACTATTTAAGATTCAGCTGTGGTAATTTATCAAACTATGTTAGAATGACAATTCCACTTTAGAAACATTCATTTATGCATAGTATTGAAGGCCAACATAGTTTATTTTGATTCCGTATGCATTTACTCTGATAACAGCCACATGTGTTCATGTTGTCTCATTATGTGTTTTTCTGGCTCTGAAAGCGTTAATTTTAACGGTCTAATGCAGCGAATGTCACTATTTAAGATTCAGCTGTGGTGATTTATCAAACTATGTTAGAATGACAATTCCACTTTAGAAACATTCATTTATGCATAGTATTGAAGGCCAACATAGTTTATTTAGATTCCGTATGCATTTACTGTGAAATAAACAAAAATTGTTCATATTGCTCTTTATGTACTTCTCTCGCTCTGAAAGCGTTAATTTTGACAGTCTAATGCAGCGAATGTCACTATTTAAGATTCAGCTGTGGTGATTTATCAAACTATGTTAGAATGACAATTCCACTTTAGAAACATTCATTTATGCATAGTATTGAAGGCCAACATAGTTTATTTTGATTCCGTATGCATTTACTGTGATAACAGCCACATGTGTTCATATTGTCTTATTATGTGCTTTTATCGCTCTGAAAGCGTTAATTTTGACAGTCTAATGCAGCGAATGTCACTATTTAAGATTCAGCTGTGGTGATTTATCAAACTATGTTAGAATGACAATTCCACTTTAGAAACATTCATTTATGCATAGTATTGAAGGCCAACATAGTTTATTTAGATTCCGTATGCATTTACTGTGAAATAAACAAAAATTGTTCATATTGCTCTTTATGTACTTCTCTCGCTCTGAAAGCGTTAATTTTGACAGTCTAATGCAGCGAATGTCACTATTTAAGATTCAGCTGTGGTGATTTATCAAACTATGTTAGAATGACAATTCCACTTTAGAAACATTCATTTATGCATAGTATTGAAGGCCAACATAGTTTATTTAGATTCCGTATGCATTTACTGTGAAAAAAACAAAAATTGTTCATATTGCTCTTTATGTACTTCTCTCGCTCTGAAAGCGTTAATTTTGACAGTCTAATGCAGCGAATGTCACTATTTAAGATTCAGCTGTGGTGATTTATCAAACTATGTTAGAATGACAATTCCACTTTAGAAACATTCATTTATGCATAGTATTGAAGGCCAACATAGTTTATTTTGATTCCGTATGCATTTACTGTGATAACAGCCACATGTGTTCATATTGTCTTATTATGTGCTTTTATCGCTCTGAAAGCGTTAATTTTGACAGTCTAATGCAGCGAATGTCACTATTTAAGATTCAGCTGTGGTGATTTATCAAACTATGTTAGAATGACAATTCCACTTTAGAAACATTCATTTATGCATAGTATTGAAGGCCAACATAGTTTATTTAGATTCCGTATGCATTTACTGTGAAATAAACAAAAATTGTTCATATTGCTCTTTATGTACTTCTCTCGCTCTGAAAGCGTTAATTTTGACAGTCTAATGCAGCGAATGTCACTATTTAAGATTCAGCTGTGGTGATTTATCAAACTATGTTAGAATGACAATTCCACTTTAGAAACATTCATTTATGCATAGTATTGAAGGCCAACATAGTTTATTTTGATTCCGTATGCATTTACTGTGATAACAGCCACATGTGTTCATATTGTCTTATTATGTGCTTTTATCGCTCTGAAAGCGTTAATTTTGACAGTCTAATGCAGCGAATGTCACTATTTAAGATTCAGCTGTGGTGATTTATCAAACTATGTTAGAATGACAATTCCACTTTAGAAACATTCATTTATGCATAGTATTGAAGGCCAACATAGTTTATTTAGATTCCGTATGCATTTACTGTGAAATAAACAAAAATTGTTCATATTGCTCTTTATGTACTTCTCTCGCTCTGAAAGCGTTAATTTTGACAGTCTAATGCAGCGAATGTCACTATTTAAGATTCAGCTGTGGTGATTTATCAAACTATGTTAGAATGACAATTCCACTTTAGAAACATTCATTTATGCATAGTATTGAAGGCCAACATAGTTTATTTTGATTCCGTATGCATTTACTGTGAAAAAAACAAAAATTGTTCATATTGCTCTTTATGTACTTCTCTCGCTCTGAAAGCGTTAATTTTGACAGTCTAATGCAGCGAATGTCACTATTTAAGATTCAGCTGTGGTGATTTATCAAACTATGTTAGAATGACAATTCCACTTTAGAAACATTCATTTATGCATAGTATTGAAGGCCAACATAGTTTATTTAGATTCCGTATGCATTTACTGTGAAAAAAACAAAAATTGTTCATATTGCTCTTTATGTACTTCTCTCGCTCTGAAAGCGTTAATTTTGACAGTCTAATGCAGCGAATGTCACTATTTAAGATTCAGCTGTGGTGATTTATCAAACTATGTTAGAATGACAATTCCACTTTAGAAACATTCATTTATGCATAGTATTGAAGGCCAACATAGTTTATTTAGATTCCGTATGCATTTACTGTGAAAAAAACAAAAATTGTTCATATTGCTCTTTATGTACTTCTCTCGCTCTGAAAGCGTTAATTTTGACAGTCTAATGCAGCGAATGTCACTATTTAAGATTCAGCTGTGGTGATTTATCAAACTATGTTAGAATGACAATTCCACTTTAGAAACATTCATTTATGCATAGTATTGAAGGCCAACATAGTTTATTTTGATTCCGTATGCATTTACTGTGATAACAGCCACATGTGTTCATATTGTCTTATTATGTGCTTTTATCGCTCTGAAAGCGTTAATTTTGACAGTCTAATGCAGCGAATGTCACTATTTAAGATTCAGCTGTGGTGATTTATCAAACTATGTTAGAATGACAATTCCACTTTAGAAACATTCATTTATGCATAGTATTGAAGGCCAACATAGTTTATTTAGATTCCGTATGCATTTACTGTGAAATAAACAAAAATTGTTCATATTGCTCTTTATGTACTTCTCTCGCTCTGAAAGCGTTAATTTTGACAGTCTAATGCAGCGAATGTCACTATTTAAGATTCAGCTGTGGTGATTTATCAAACTATGTTAGAATGACAATTCCACTTTAGAAACATTCATTTATGCATAGTATTGAAGGCCAACATAGTTTATTTTGATTCCGTATGCATTTACTGTGATAACAGCCACATGTGTTCATATTGTCTTATTATGTGCTTTTATCGCTCTGAAAGCGTTAATTTTGACAGTCTAATGCAGCGAATGTCACTATTTAAGATTCAGCTGTGGTGATTTATCAAACTATGTTAGAATGACAATTCCACTTTAGAAACATTCATTTATGCATAGTATTGAAGGCCAACATAGTTTATTTAGATTCCGTATGCATTTACTGTGAAATAAACAAAAATTGTTCATATTGCTCTTTATGTACTTCTCTCGCTCTGAAAGCGTTAATTTTGACAGTCTAATGCAGCGAATGTCACTATTTAAGATTCAGCTGTGGTGATTTATCAAACTATGTTAGAATGACAATTCCACTTTAGAAACATTCATTTATGCATAGTATTGAAGGCCAACATAGTTTATTTTGATTCCGTATGCATTTACTGTGAAAAAAACAAAAATTGTTCATATTGCTCTTTATGTACTTCTCTCGCTCTGAAAGCGTTAATTTTGACAGTCTAATGCAGCGAATGTCACTATTTAAGATTCAGCTGTGGTGATTTATCAAACTATGTTAGAATGACAATTCCACTTTAGAAACATTCATTTATGCATAGTATTGAAGGCCAACATAGTTTATTTTGATTCCGTATGCATTTACTGTGATAACAGCCACATGTGTTCATATTGTCTTATTATGTGCTTTTATCGCTCTGAAAGCGTTAATTTTGACAGTCTAATGCAGCGAATGTCACTATTTAAGATTCAGCTGTGGTGATTTATCAAACTATGTTAGAATGACAATTCCACTTTAGAAACATTCATTTATGCATAGTATTGAAGGCCAACATAGTTTATTTAGATTCCGTATGCATTTACTGTGAAATAAACAAAAATTGTTCATATTGCTCTTTATGTACTTCTCTCGCTCTGAAAGCGTTAATTTTGACAGTCTAATGCAGCGAATGTCACTATTTAAGATTCAGCTGTGGTGATTTATCAAACTATGTTAGAATGACAATTCCACTTTAGAAACATTCATTTATGCATAGTATTGAAGGCCAACATAGTTTATTTTGATTCCGTATGCATTTACTGTGAAAAAAACAAAAATTGTTCATATTGCTCTTTATGTACTTCTCTCGCTCTGAAAGCGTTAATTTTGACAGTCTAATGCAGCGAATGTCACTATTTAAGATTCAGCTGTGGTGATTTATCAAACTATGTTAGAATGACAATTCCACTTTAGAAACATTCATTTATGCATAGTATTGAAGGCCAACATAGTTTATTTTGATTCCGTATGCATTTACTGTGATAACAGCCACATGTGTTCATGTTGTCTCATTATGTGTTTTTCTGGCTCTGAAAGCGTTAATTTTAACGGTCTAATGCAGCGAATGTCACTATTTAAGATTCAGCTGTGGTGATTTATCAAACTATGTTAGAATGACAATTCCACTTTAGAAACATTCATTTATGCATAGTATTGAAGGCCAACATAGTTTATTTTGATTCCGTATGCATTTACTGTGAAATAAACAAAAATTGTTCATATTGCTCTTTATGTACTTCTCTCGCTCTGAAAGCGTTAATTTTGACAGTCTAATGCAGCGAATGTCACTATTTAAGATTCAGCTGTGGTGATTTATCAAACTATGTTAGAATGACAATTCCACTTTAGAAACATTCATTTATGCATAGTATTGAAGGCCAACATAGTTTATTTTGATTCCGTATGCATTTACTGTGAAAAAAAACAAAAATTGTTCATATTGCTCTTTATGTACTTCTCTCGCTCTGAAAGCGTTAATTTTGACAGTCTAATGCAGCGAATGTCACTATTTAAGATTCAGCTGTGGTGATTTATCAAACTATGTTAGAATGACAATTCCACTTTAGAAACATTCATTTATGCATAGTATTGAAGGCCACATAGTTTATTTTGATTCCGTGTGTATTTTACTGTGATAACAGTAACTTGTGTTCATATTGCTCTTTATGTACTTCTCTCCCTCTGAAAGCGTTAATTTTGACAGTCTAATGCAGCGAATGTCACTATTTAAGATTCAGCTGTGGTGATTTATCAAACTATGTTAGAATGACAATTCCACTTTAGAAACATTCATTTATGCATAGTATTGAAGGCCAACATAGTTTATTTTGATTCCGTATGCATTTACTGTGATAACAGCCACATGTGTTCATATTGTCTTATTATGTGCTTTTATCGCTCTGAAAGCGTTAATTTTGACAGTCTAATGCAGCGAATGTCACTATTTAAGATTCAGCTGTGGTGATTTATCAAACTATGTTAGAATGACAATTCCACTTTAGAAACATTCATTTATGCATAGTATTGAAGGCCAACATAGTTTATTTAGATTCCGTATGCATTTACTGTGAAATAAACAAAAATTGTTCATATTGCTCTTTATGTACTTCTCTCGCTCTGAAAGCGTTAATTTTGACAGTCTAATGCAGCGAATGTCACTATTTAAGATTCAGCTGTGGTGATTTATCAAACTATGTTAGAATGACAATTCCACTTTAGAAACATTCATTTATGCATAGTATTGAAGGCCAACATAGTTTATTTTGATTCCGTATGCATTTACTGTGAAAAAAACAAAAATTGTTCATATTGCTCTTTATGTACTTCTCTCGCTCTGAAAGCGTTAATTTTGACAGTCTAATGCAGCGAATGTCACTATTTAAGATTCAGCTGTGGTGATTTATCAAACTATGTTAGAATGACAATTCCACTTTAGAAACATTCATTTATGCATAGTATAGAAGGCCAACATAGTTTATTTTGATTCCGTATGCATTTACTGTGATAACAGCCACATGTGTTCATATTGTCTTATTATGTGCTTTTATCGCTCTGAAAGCGTTAATTTTGACAGTCTAATGCAGCGAATGTCACTATTTAAGATTCAGCTGTGGTGATTTATCAAACTATGTTAGAATGACAATTCCACTTTAGAAACATTCATTTATGCATAGTATTGAAGGCCAACATAGTTTATTTAGATTCCGTATGCATTTACTGTGAAATAAACAAAAATTGTTCATATTGCTCTTTATGTACTTCTCTCGCTCTGAAAGCGTTAATTTTGACAGTCTAATGCAGCGAATGTCACTATTTAAGATTCAGCTGTGGTGATTTATCAAACTATGTTAGAATGACAATTCCACTTTAGAAACATTCATTTATGCATAGTATTGAAGGCCAACATAGTTTATTTTGATTCCGTATGCATTTACTGTGATAACAGCCACATGTGTTCATATTGTCTTATTATGTGCTTTTATCGCTCTGAAAGCGTTAATTTTGACAGTCTAATGCAGCGAATGTCACTATTTAAGATTCAGCTGTGGTGATTTATCAAACTATGTTAGAATGACAATTCCACTTTAGAAACATTCATTTATGCATAGTATTGAAGGCCAACATAGTTTATTTAGATTCCGTATGCATTTACTGTGAAATAAACAAAAATTGTTCATATTGCTCTTTATGTACTTCTCTCGCTCTGAAAGCGTTAATTTTGACAGTCTAATGCAGCGAATGTCACTATTTAAGATTCAGCTGTGGTGATTTATCAAACTATGTTAGAATGACAATTCCACTTTAGAAACATTCATTTATGCATAGTATTGAAGGCCAACATAGTTTATTTTGATTCCGTATGCATTTACTGTGATAACAGCCACATGTGTTCATATTGTCTTATTATGTGCTTTTATCGCTCTGAAAGCGTTAATTTTGACAGTCTAATGCAGCGAATGTCACTATTTAAGATTCAGCTGTGGTGATTTATCAAACTATGTTAGAATGACAATTCCACTTTAGAAACATTCATTTATGCATAGTATTGAAGGCCAACATAGTTTATTTTGATTCCGTATGCATTTACTGTGAAATAAACAAAAATTGTTCATATTGCTCTTTATGTACTTCTCTCGCTCTGAAAGCGTTAATTTTGACAGTCTAATGCAGCGAATGTCACTATTTAAGATTCAGCTGTGGTGATTTATCAAACTATGTTAGAATGACAATTCCACTTTAGAAACATTCATTTATGCATAGTATTGAAGGCCAACATAGTTTATTTAGATTCCGTATGCATTTACTGTGAAATAAACAAAAATTGTTCATATTGCTCTTTATGTACTTCTCTCGCTCTGAAAGCGTTAATTTTGACAGTCTAATGCAGCGAATGTCACTATTTAAGATTCAGCTGTGGTGATTTATCAAACTATGTTAGAATGACAATTCCACTTTAGAAACATTCATTTATGCATAGTATTGAAGGCCAACATAGTTTATTTTGATTCCGTATGCATTTACTGTGAAAAAAACAAAAATTGTTCATATTGCTCTTTATGTACTTCTCTCGCTCTGAAAGCGTTAATTTTGACAGTCTAATGCAGCGAATGTCACTATTTAAGATTCAGCTGTGGTGATTTATCAAACTATGTTAGAATGACAATTCCACTTTAGAAACATTCATTTATGCATAGTATTGAAGGCCAACATAGTTTATTTTGATTCCGTATGCATTTACTGTGATAACAGCCACATGTGTTCATATTGTCTTATTATGTGCTTTTATCGCTCTGAAAGCGTTAATTTTGACAGTCTAATGCAGCGAATGTCACTATTTAAGATTCAGCTGTGGTGATTTATCAAACTATGTTAGAATGACAATTCCACTTTAGAAACATTCATTTATGCATAGTATTGAAGGCCAACATAGTTTATTTAGATTCCGTATGCATTTACTGTGAAATAAACAAAAATTGTTCATATTGCTCTTTATGTACTTCTCTCGCTCTGAAAGCGTTAATTTTGACAGTCTAATGCAGCGAATGTCACTATTTAAGATTCAGCTGTGGTGATTTATCAAACTATGTTAGAATGACAATTCCACTTTAGAAACATTCATTTATGCATAGTATTGAAGGCCAACATAGTTTATTTAGATTCCGTATGCATTTACTGTGAAAAAAACAAAAATTGTTCATATTGCTCTTTATGTACTTCTCTCGCTCTGAAAGCGTTAATTTTGACAGTCTAATGCAGCGAATGTCACTATTTAAGATTCAGCTGTGGTGATTTATCAAACTATGTTAGAATGACAATTCCACTTTAGAAACATTCATTTATGCATAGTATTGAAGGCCAACATAGTTTATTTTGATTCCGTATGCATTTACTGTGATAACAGCCACATGTGTTCATATTGTCTTATTATGTGCTTTTATCGCTCTGAAAGCGTTAATTTTGACAGTCTAATGCAGCGAATGTCACTATTTAAGATTCAGCTGTGGTGATTTATCAAACTATGTTAGAATGACAATTCCACTTTAGAAACATTCATTTATGCATAGTATTGAAGGCCAACATAGTTTATTTAGATTCCGTATGCATTTACTGTGAAATAAACAAAAATTGTTCATATTGCTCTTTATGTACTTCTCTCGCTCTGAAAGCGTTAATTTTGACAGTCTAATGCAGCGAATGTCACTATTTAAGATTCAGCTGTGGTGATTTATCAAACTATGTTAGAATGACAATTCCACTTTAGAAACATTCATTTATGCATAGTATTGAAGGCCAACATAGTTTATTTTGATTCCGTATGCATTTACTGTGATAACAGCCACATGTGTTCATATTGTCTTATTATGTGCTTTTCTCGCTCTGAAAGCGTTAATTTTGACAGTCTAATGCAGCGAATGTCACTATTTAAGATTCAGCTGTGGTGATTTATCAAACTATGTTAGAATGACAATTCCACTTTAGAAACATTCATTTATGCATAGTATTGAAGGCCAACATAGTTTATTTTGATTCCGTATGCATTTACTGTGAAAAAAACAAAAATTGTTCATATTGCTCTTTATGTACTTCTCTCGCTCTGAAAGCGTTAATTTTGACAGTCTAATGCAGCGAATGTCACTATTTAAGATTCAGCTGTGGTGATTTATCAAACTATGTTAGAATGACAATTCCACTTTAGAAACATTCATTTATGCATAGTATTGAAGGCCAACATAGTTTATTTAGATTCCGTATGCATTTACTGTGAAAAAAACAAAAATTGTTCATATTGCTCTTTATGTACTTCTCTCGCTCTGAAAGCGTTAATTTTGACAGTCTAATGCAGCGAATGTCACTATTTAAGATTCAGCTGTGGTGATTTATCAAACTATGTTAGAATGACAATTCCACTTTAGAAACATTCATTTATGCATAGTATTGAAGGCCAACATAGTTTATTTAGATTCCGTATGCATTTACTGTGAAAAAAACAAAAATTGTTCATATTGCTCTTTATGTACTTCTCTCGCTCTGAAAGCGTTAATTTTGACAGTCTAATGCAGCGAATGTCACTATTTAAGATTCAGCTGTGGTGATTTATCAAACTATGTTAGAATGACAATTCCACTTTAGAAACATTCATTTATGCATAGTATTGAAGGCCAACATAGTTTATTTAGATTCCGTATGCATTTACTGTGAAAAAAACAAAAATTGTTCATATTGCTCTTTATGTACTTCTCTCGCTCTGAAAGCGTTAATTTTGACAGTCTAATGCAGCGAATGTCACTATTTAAGATTCAGCTGTGGTGATTTATCAAACTATGTTAGAATGACAATTCCACTTTAGAAACATTCATTTATGCATAGTATTGAAGGCCAACATAGTTTATTTTGATTCCGTATGCATTTACTGTGATAACAGCCACATGTGTTCATATTGTCTTATTATGTGCTTTTATCGCTCTGAAAGCGTTAATTTTGACAGTCTAATGCAGCGAATGTCACTATTTAAGATTCAGCTGTGGTGATTTATCAAACTATGTTAGAATGACAATTCCACTTTAGAAACATTCATTTATGCATAGTATTGAAGGCCAACATAGTTTATTTAGATTCCGTATGCATTTACTGTGAAATAAACAAAAATTGTTCATATTGCTCTTTATGTACTTCTCTCGCTCTGAAAGCGTTAATTTTGACAGTCTAATGCAGCGAATGTCACTATTTAAGATTCAGCTGTGGTGATTTATCAAACTATGTTAGAATGACAATTCCACTTTAGAAACATTCATTTATGCATAGTATTGAAGGCCAACATAGTTTATTTTGATTCCGTATGCATTTACTGTGATAACAGCCACATGTGTTCATATTGTCTTATTATGTGCTTTTATCGCTCTGAAAGCGTTAATTTTGACAGTCTAATGCAGCGAATGTCACTATTTAAGATTCAGCTGTGGTGATTTATCAAACTATGTTAGAATGACAATTCCACTTTAGAAACATTCATTTATGCATAGTATTGAAGGCCAACATAGTTTATTTAGATTCCGTATGCATTTACTGTGAAATAAACAAAAATTGTTCATATTGCTCTTTATGTACTTCTCTCGCTCTGAAAGCGTTAATTTTGACAGTCTAATGCAGCGAATGTCACTATTTAAGATTCAGCTGTGGTGATTTATCAAACTATGTTAGAATGACAATTCCACTTTAGAAACATTCATTTATGCATAGTATTGAAGGCCAACATAGTTTATTTTGATTCCGTATGCATTTACTGTGAAAAAAACAAAAATTGTTCATATTGCTCTTTATGTACTTCTCTCGCTCTGAAAGCGTTAATTTTGACAGTCTAATGCAGCGAATGTCACTATTTAAGATTCAGCTGTGGTGATTTATCAAACTATGTTAGAATGACAATTCCACTTTAGAAACATTCATTTATGCATAGTATTGAAGGCCAACATAGTTTATTTTGATTCCGTATGCATTTACTGTGATAACAGCCACATGTGTTCATATTGTCTTATTATGTGCTTTTATCGCTCTGAAAGCGTTAATTTTGACAGTCTAATGCAGCGAATGTCACTATTTAAGATTCAGCTGTGGTGATTTATCAAACTATGTTAGAATGACAATTCCACTTTAGAAACATTCATTTATGCATAGTATTGAAGGCCAACATAGTTTATTTAGATTCCGTATGCATTTACTGTGAAATAAACAAAAATTGTTCATATTGCTCTTTATGTACTTCTCTCGCTCTGAAAGCGTTAATTTTGACAGTCTAATGCAGCGAATGTCACTATTTAAGATTCAGCTGTGGTGATTTATCAAACTATGTTAGAATGACAATTCCACTTTAGAAACATTCATTTATGCATAGTATTGAAGGCCAACATAGTTTATTTAGATTCCGTATGCATTTACTGTGAAAAAAACAAAAATTGTTCATATTGCTCTTTATGTACTTCTCTCGCTCTGAAAGCGTTATTTTTGACAGTCTAATGCAGCGAATGTCACTATTTAAGATTCAGCTGTGGTGATTTATCAAACTATGTTAGAATGACAATTCCACTTTAGAAACATTCATTTATGCATAGTATTGAAGGCCAACATAGTTTATTTTGATTCCGTATGCATTTACTGTGATAACAGCCACATGTGTTCATGTTGTCTCATTATGTGTTTTTCTGGCTCTGAAAGCGTTAATTTTAACGGTCTAATGCAGCGAATGTCACTATTTAAGATTCAGCTGTGGTGATTTATCAAACTATGTTAGAATGACAATTCCACTTTAGAAACATTCATTTATGCATAGTATTGAAGGCCAACATAGTTTATTTTGATTCCGTATGCATTTACTGTGAAATAAACAAAAATTGTTCATATTGCTCTTTATGTACTTCTCTCGCTCTGAAAGCGTTAATTTTGACAGTCTAATGCAGCGAATGTCACTATTTAAGATTCAGCTGTGGTGATTTATCAAACTATGTTAGAATGACAATTCCACTTTAGAAACATTCATTTATGCATAGTATTGAAGGCCAACATAGTTTATTTTGATTCCGTATGCATTTACTGTGAAAAAAAACAAAAATTGTTCATATTGCTCTTTATGTACTTCTCTCGCTCTGAAAGCGTTAATTTTGACAGTCTAATGCAGCGAATGTCACTATTTAAGATTCAGCTGTGGTGATTTATCAAACTATGTTAGAATGACAATTCCACTTTAGAAACATTCATTTATGCATAGTATTGAAGGCCACATAGTTTATTTTGATTCCGTGTGTATTTTACTGTGATAACAGTAACTTGTGTTCATATTGCTCTTTATGTACTTCTCTCCCTCTGAAAGCGTTAATTTTGACAGTCTAATGCAGCGAATGTCACTATTTAAGATTCAGCTGTGGTGATTTATCAAACTATGTTAGAATGACAATTCCACTTTAGAAACATTCATTTATGCATAGTATTGAAGGCCAACATAGTTTATTTTGATTCCGTATGCATTTACTGTGATAACAGCCACATGTGTTCATATTGTCTTATTATGTGCTTTTATCGCTCTGAAAGCGTTAATTTTGACAGTCTAATGCAGCGAATGTCACTATTTAAGATTCAGCTGTGGTGATTTATCAAACTATGTTAGAATGACAATTCCACTTTAGAAACATTCATTTATGCATAGTATTGAAGGCCAACATAGTTTATTTAGATTCCGTATGCATTTACTGTGAAATAAACAAAAATTGTTCATATTGCTCTTTATGTACTTCTCTCGCTCTGAAAGCGTTAATTTTGACAGTCTAATGCAGCGAATGTCACTATTTAAGATTCAGCTGTGGTGATTTATCAAACTATGTTAGAATGACAATTCCACTTTAGAAACATTCATTTATGCATAGTATTGAAGGCCAACATAGTTTATTTTGATTCCGTATGCATTTACTGTGAAAAAAACAAAAATTGTTCATATTGCTCTTTATGTACTTCTCTCGCTCTGAAAGCGTTAATTTTGACAGTCTAATGCAGCGAATGTCACTATTTAAGATTCAGCTGTGGTGATTTATCAAACTATGTTAGAATGACAATTCCACTTTAGAAACATTCATTTATGCATAGTATAGAAGGCCAACATAGTTTATTTTGATTCCGTATGCATTTACTGTGATAACAGCCACATGTGTTCATATTGTCTTATTATGTGCTTTTATCGCTCTGAAAGCGTTAATTTTGACAGTCTAATGCAGCGAATGTCACTATTTAAGATTCAGCTGTGGTGATTTATCAAACTATGTTAGAATGACAATTCCACTTTAGAAACATTCATTTATGCATAGTATTGAAGGCCAACATAGTTTATTTAGATTCCGTATGCATTTACTGTGAAATAAACAAAAATTGTTCATATTGCTCTTTATGTACTTCTCTCGCTCTGAAAGCGTTAATTTTGACAGTCTAATGCAGCGAATGTCACTATTTAAGATTCAGCTGTGGTGATTTATCAAACTATGTTAGAATGACAATTCCACTTTAGAAACATTCATTTATGCATAGTATTGAAGGCCAACATAGTTTATTTTGATTCCGTATGCATTTACTGTGATAACAGCCACATGTGTTCATATTGTCTTATTATGTGCTTTTATCGCTCTGAAAGCGTTAATTTTGACAGTCTAATGCAGCGAATGTCACTATTTAAGATTCAGCTGTGGTGATTTATCAAACTATGTTAGAATGACAATTCCACTTTAGAAACATTCATTTATGCATAGTATTGAAGGCCAACATAGTTTATTTAGATTCCGTATGCATTTACTGTGAAATAAACAAAAATTGTTCATATTGCTCTTTATGTACTTCTCTCGCTCTGAAAGCGTTAATTTTGACAGTCTAATGCAGCGAATGTCACTATTTAAGATTCAGCTGTGGTGATTTATCAAACTATGTTAGAATGACAATTCCACTTTAGAAACATTCATTTATGCATAGTATTGAAGGCCAACATAGTTTATTTTGATTCCGTATGCATTTACTGTGAAAAAAACAAAAATTGTTCATATTGCTCTTTATGTACTTCTCTCGCTCTGAAAGCGTTAATTTTGACAGTCTAATGCAGCGAATGTCACTATTTAAGATTCAGCTGTGGTGATTTATCAAACTATGTTAGAATGACAATTCCACTTTAGAAACATTCATTTATGCATAGTATTGAAGGCCAACATAGTTTATTTTGATTCCGTATGCATTTACTGTGATAACAGCCACATGTGTTCATATTGTCTTATTATGTGCTTTTATCGCTCTGAAAGCGTTAATTTTGACAGTCTAATGCAGCGAATGTCACTATTTAAGATTCAGCTGTGGTGATTTATCAAACTATGTTAGAATGACAATTCCACTTTAGAAACATTCATTTATGCATAGTATTGAAGGCCAACATAGTTTATTTAGATTCCGTATGCATTTACTGTGAAATAAACAAAAATTGTTCATATTGCTCTTTATGTACTTCTCTCGCTCTGAAAGCGTTAATTTTGACAGTCTAATGCAGCGAATGTCACTATTTAAGATTCAGCTGTGGTGATTTATCAAACTATGTTAGAATGACAATTCCACTTTAGAAACATTCATTTATGCATAGTATTGAAGGCCAACATAGTTTATTTAGATTCCGTATGCATTTACTGTGAAATAAACAAAAATTGTTCATATTGCTCTTTATGTACTTCTCTCGCTCTGAAAGCGTTAATTTTGACAGTCTAATGCAGCGAATGTCACTATTTAAGATTCAGCTGTGGTGATTTATCAAACTATGTTAGAATGACAATTCCACTTTAGAAACATTCATTTATGCATAGTATTGAAGGCCAACATAGTTTATTTTGATTCCGTATGCATTTACTGTGAAAAAAACAAAAATTGTTCATATTGCTCTTTATGTACTTCTCTCGCTCTGAAAGCGTTAATTTTGACAGTCTAATGCAGCGAATGTCACTATTTAAGATTCAGCTGTGGTGATTTATCAAACTATGTTAGAATGACAATTCCACTTTAGAAACATTCATTTATGCATAGTATTGAAGGCCAACATAGTTTATTTTGATTCCGTATGCATTTACTGTGATAACAGCCACATGTGTTCATATTGTCTTATTATGTGCTTTTATCGCTCTGAAAGCGTTAATTTTGACAGTCTAATGCAGCGAATGTCACTATTTAAGATTCAGCTGTGGTGATTTATCAAACTATGTTAGAATGACAATTCCACTTTAGAAACATTCATTTATGCATAGTATTGAAGGCCAACATAGTTTATTTAGATTCCGTATGCATTTACTGTGAAATAAACAAAAATTGTTCATATTGCTCTTTATGTACTTCTCTCGCTCTGAAAGCGTTAATTTTGACAGTCTAATGCAGCGAATGTCACTATTTAAGATTCAGCTGTGGTGATTTATCAAACTATGTTAGAATGACAATTCCACTTTAGAAACATTCATTTATGCATAGTATTGAAGGCCAACATAGTTTATTTAGATTCCGTATGCATTTACTGTGAAAAAAACAAAAATTGTTCATATTGCTCTTTATGTACTTCTCTCGCTCTGAAAGCGTTAATTTTGACAGTCTAATGCAGCGAATGTCACTATTTAAGATTCAGCTGTGGTGATTTATCAAACTATGTTAGAATGACAATTCCACTTTAGAAACATTCATTTATGCATAGTATTGAAGGCCAACATAGTTTATTTTGATTCCGTATGCATTTACTGTGATAACAGCCACATGTGTTCATGTTGTCTCATTATGTGTTTTTCTGGCTCTGAAAGCGTTAATTTTAACGGTCTAATGCAGCGAATGTCACTATTTAAGATTCAGCTGTGGTGATTTATCAAACTATGTTAGAATGACAATTCCACTTTAGAAACATTCATTTATGCATAGTATTGAAGGCCAACATAGTTTATTTTGATTCCGTATGCATTTACTGTGAAATAAACAAAAATTGTTCATATTGCTCTTTATGTACTTCTCTCGCTCTGAAAGCGTTAATTTTGACAGTCTAATGCAGCGAATGTCACTATTTAAGATTCAGCTGTGGTGATTTATCAAACTATGTTAGAATGACAATTCCACTTTAGAAACATTCATTTATGCATAGTATTGAAGGCCAACATAGTTTATTTTGATTCCGTATGCATTTACTGTGAAAAAAAACAAAAATTGTTCATATTGCTCTTTATGTACTTCTCTCGCTCTGAAAGCGTTAATTTTGACAGTCTAATGCAGCGAATGTCACTATTTAAGATTCAGCTGTGGTGATTTATCAAACTATGTTAGAATGACAATTCCACTTTAGAAACATTCATTTATGCATAGTATTGAAGGCCACATAGTTTATTTTGATTCCGTGTGTATTTTACTGTGATAACAGTAACTTGTGTTCATATTGCTCTTTATGTACTTCTCTCCCTCTGAAAGCGTTAATTTTGACAGTCTAATGCAGCGAATGTCACTATTTAAGATTCAGCTGTGGTGATTTATCAAACTATGTTAGAATGACAATTCCACTTTAGAAACATTCATTTATGCATAGTATTGAAGGCCAACATAGTTTATTTTGATTCCGTATGCATTTACTGTGATAACAGCCACATGTGTTCATATTGTCTTATTATGTGCTTTTATCGCTCTGAAAGCGTTAATTTTGACAGTCTAATGCAGCGAATGTCACTATTTAAGATTCAGCTGTGGTGATTTATCAAACTATGTTAGAATGACAATTCCACTTTAGAAACATTCATTTATGCATAGTATTGAAGGCCAACATAGTTTATTTTGATTCCGTATGCATTTACTGTGAAATAAACAAAAATTGTTCATATTGCTCTTTATGTACTTCTCTCGCTCTGAAAGCGTTAATTTTGACAGTCTAATGCAGCGAATGTCACTATTTAAGATTCAGCTGTGGTGATTTATCAAACTATGTTAGAATGACAATTCCACTTTAGAAACATTCATTTATGCATAGTATTGAAGGCCAACATAGTTTATTTAGATTCCGTATGCATTTACTGTGAAAAAAACAAAAATTGTTCATATTGCTCTTTATGTACTTCTCTCGCTCTGAAAGCGTTAATTTTGACAGTCTAATGCAGCGAATGTCACTATTTAAGATTCAGCTGTGGTGATTTATCAAACTATGTTAGAATGACAATTCCACTTTAGAAACATTCATTTATGCATAGTATAGAAGGCCAACATAGTTTATTTTGATTCCGTATGCATTTACTGTGATAACAGCCACATGTGTTCATATTGTCTTATTATGTGCTTTTATCGCTCTGAAAGCGTTAATTTTGACAGTCTAATGCAGCGAATGTCACTATTTAAGATTCAGCTGTGGTGATTTATCAAACTATGTTAGAATGACAATTCCACTTTAGAAACATTCATTTATGCATAGTATTGAAGGCCAACATAGTTTATTTAGATTCCGTATGCATTTACTGTGAAATAAACAAAAATTGTTCATATTGCTCTTTATGTACTTCTCTCGCTCTGAAAGCGTTAATTTTGACAGTCTAATGCAGCGAATGTCACTATTTAAGATTCAGCTGTGGTGATTTATCAAACTATGTTAGAATGACAATTCCACTTTAGAAACATTCATTTATGCATAGTATTGAAGGCCAACATAGTTTATTTTGATTCCGTATGCATTTACTGTGATAACAGCCACATGTGTTCATATTGTCTTATTATGTGCTTTTATCGCTCTGAAAGCGTTAATTTTGACAGTCTAATGCAGCGAATGTCACTATTTAAGATTCAGCTGTGGTGATTTATCAAACTATGTTAGAATGACAATTCCACTTTAGAAACATTCATTTATGCATAGTATTGAAGGCCAACATAGTTTATTTAGATTCCGTATGCATTTACTGTGAAATAAACAAAAATTGTTCATATTGCTCTTTATGTACTTCTCTCGCTCTGAAAGCGTTAATTTTGACAGTCTAATGCAGCGAATGTCACTATTTAAGATTCAGCTGTGGTGATTTATCAAACTATGTTAGAATGACAATTCCACTTTAGAAACATTCATTTATGCATAGTATTGAAGGCCAACATAGTTTATTTTGATTCCGTATGCATTTACTGTGATAACAGCCACATGTGTTCATATTGTCTTATTATGTGCTTTTATCGCTCTGAAAGCGTTAATTTTGACAGTCTAATGCAGCGAATGTCACTATTTAAGATTCAGCTGTGGTGATTTATCAAACTATGTTAGAATGACAATTCCACTTTAGAAACATTCATTTATGCATAGTATTGAAGGCCAACATAGTTTATTTAGATTCCGTATGCATTTACTGTGAAATAAACAAAAATTGTTCATATTGCTCTTTATGTACTTCTCTCGCTCTGAAAGCGTTAATTTTGACAGTCTAATGCAGCGAATGTCACTATTTAAGATTCAGCTGTGGTGATTTATCAAACTATGTTAGAATGACAATTCCACTTTAGAAACATTCATTTATGCATAGTATTGAAGGCCAACATAGTTTATTTAGATTCCGTATGCATTTACTGTGAAATAAACAAAAATTGTTCATATTGCTCTTTATGTACTTCTCTCGCTCTGAAAGCGTTAATTTTGACAGTCTAATGCAGCGAATGTCACTATTTAAGATTCAGCTGTGGTGATTTATCAAACTATGTTAGAATGACAATTCCACTTTAGAAACATTCATTTATGCATAGTATTGAAGGCCAACATAGTTTATTTAGATTCCGTATGCATTTACTGTGAAATAAACAAAAATTGTTCATATTGCTCTTTATGTACTTCTCTCGCTCTGAAAGCGTTAATTTTGACAGTCTAATGCAGCGAATGTCACTATTTAAGATTCAGCTGTGGTGATTTATCAAACTATGTTAGAATGACAATTCCACTTTAGAAACATTCATTTATGCATAGTATTGAAGGCCAACATAGTTTATTTTGATTCCGTATGCATTTACTGTGATAACAGCCACATGTGTTCATATTGTCTTATTATGTGCTTTTATCGCTCTGAAAGCGTTAATTTTGACAGTCTAATGCAGCGAATGTCACTATTTAAGATTCAGCTGTGGTGATTTATCAAACTATGTTAGAATGACAATTCCACTTTAGAAACATTCATTTATGCATAGTATTGAAGGCCAACATAGTTTATTTAGATTCCGTATGCATTTACTGTGAAATAAACAAAAATTGTTCATATTGCTCTTTATGTACTTCTCTCGCTCTGAAAGCGTTAATTTTGACAGTCTAATGCAGCGAATGTCACTATTTAAGATTCAGCTGTGGTGATTTATCAAACTATGTTAGAATGACAATTCCACTTTAGAAACATTCATTTATGCATAGTATTGAAGGCCAACATAGTTTATTTTGATTCCGTATGCATTTACTGTGAAAAAAACAAAAATTGTTCATATTGCTCTTTATGTACTTCTCTCGCTCTGAAAGCGTTAATTTTGACAGTCTAATGCAGCGAATGTCACTATTTAAGATTCAGCTGTGGTGATTTATCAAACTATGTTAGAATGACAATTCCACTTTAGAAACATTCATTTATGCATAGTATTGAAGGCCAACATAGTTTATTTTGATTCCGTATGCATTTACTGTGATAACAGCCACATGTGTTCATATTGTCTTATTATGTGCTTTTATCGCTCTGAAAGCGTTAATTTTGACAGTCTAATGCAGCGAATGTCACTATTTAAGATTCAGCTGTGGTGATTTATCAAACTATGTTAGAATGACAATTCCACTTTAGAAACATTCATTTATGCATAGTATTGAAGGCCAACATAGTTTATTTTGATTCCGTATGCATTTACTGTGAAATAAACAAAAATTGTTCATATTGCTCTTTATGTACTTCTCTCGCTCTGAAAGCGTTAATTTTGACAGTCTAATGCAGCGAATGTCACTATTTAAGATTCAGCTGTGGTGATTTATCAAACTATGTTAGAATGACAATTCCACTTTAGAAACATTCATTTATGCATAGTATTGAAGGCCAACATAGTTTATTTAGATTCCGTATGCATTTACTGTGAAAAAAACAAAAATTGTTCATATTGCTCTTTATGTACTTCTCTCGCTCTGAAAGCGTTAATTTTGACAGTCTAATGCAGCGAATGTCACTATTTAAGATTCAGCTGTGGTAATTTATCAAACTATGTTAGAATGACAATTCCACTTTAGAAACATTCATTTATGCATAGTATTGAAGGCCAACATAGTTTATTTTGATTCCGTATGCATTTACTCTGATAACAGCCACATGTGTTCATGTTGTCTCATTATGTGTTTTTCTGGCTCTGAAAGCGTTAATTTTAACGGTCTAATGCAGCGAATGTCACTATTTAAGATTCAGCTGTGGTGATTTATCAAACTATGTTAGAATGACAATTCCACTTTAGAAACATTCATTTATGCATAGTATTGAAGGCCAACATAGTTTATTTAGATTCCGTATGCATTTACTGTGAAATAAACAAAAATTGTTCATATTGCTCTTTATGTACTTCTCTCGCTCTGAAAGCGTTAATTTTGACAGTCTAATGCAGCGAATGTCACTATTTAAGATTCAGCTGTGGTGATTTATCAAACTATGTTAGAATGACAATTCCACTTTAGAAACATTCATTTATGCATAGTATTGAAGGCCAACATAGTTTATTTTGATTCCGTATGCATTTACTGTGATAACAGCCACATGTGTTCATATTGTCTTATTATGTGCTTTTATCGCTCTGAAAGCGTTAATTTTGACAGTCTAATGCAGCGAATGTCACTATTTAAGATTCAGCTGTGGTGATTTATCAAACTATGTTAGAATGACAATTCCACTTTAGAAACATTCATTTATGCATAGTATTGAAGGCCAACATAGTTTATTTAGATTCCGTATGCATTTACTGTGAAATAAACAAAAATTGTTCATATTGCTCTTTATGTACTTCTCTCGCTCTGAAAGCGTTAATTTTGACAGTCTAATGCAGCGAATGTCACTATTTAAGATTCAGCTGTGGTGATTTATCAAACTATGTTAGAATGACAATTCCACTTTAGAAACATTCATTTATGCATAGTATTGAAGGCCAACATAGTTTATTTAGATTCCGTATGCATTTACTGTGAAAAAAACAAAAATTGTTCATATTGCTCTTTATGTACTTCTCTCGCTCTGAAAGCGTTAATTTTGACAGTCTAATGCAGCGAATGTCACTATTTAAGATTCAGCTGTGGTGATTTATCAAACTATGTTAGAATGACAATTCCACTTTAGAAACATTCATTTATGCATAGTATTGAAGGCCAACATAGTTTATTTTGATTCCGTATGCATTTACTGTGATAACAGCCACATGTGTTCATATTGTCTTATTATGTGCTTTTATCGCTCTGAAAGCGTTAATTTTGACAGTCTAATGCAGCGAATGTCACTATTTAAGATTCAGCTGTGGTGATTTATCAAACTATGTTAGAATGACAATTCCACTTTAGAAACATTCATTTATGCATAGTATTGAAGGCCAACATAGTTTATTTAGATTCCGTATGCATTTACTGTGAAATAAACAAAAATTGTTCATATTGCTCTTTATGTACTTCTCTCGCTCTGAAAGCGTTAATTTTGACAGTCTAATGCAGCGAATGTCACTATTTAAGATTCAGCTGTGGTGATTTATCAAACTATGTTAGAATGACAATTCCACTTTAGAAACATTCATTTATGCATAGTATTGAAGGCCAACATAGTTTATTTTGATTCCGTATGCATTTACTGTGATAACAGCCACATGTGTTCATATTGTCTTATTATGTGCTTTTATCGCTCTGAAAGCGTTAATTTTGACAGTCTAATGCAGCGAATGTCACTATTTAAGATTCAGCTGTGGTGATTTATCAAACTATGTTAGAATGACAATTCCACTTTAGAAACATTCATTTATGCATAGTATTGAAGGCCAACATAGTTTATTTAGATTCCGTATGCATTTACTGTGAAATAAACAAAAATTGTTCATATTGCTCTTTATGTACTTCTCTCGCTCTGAAAGCGTTAATTTTGACAGTCTAATGCAGCGAATGTCACTATTTAAGATTCAGCTGTGGTGATTTATCAAACTATGTTAGAATGACAATTCCACTTTAGAAACATTCATTTATGCATAGTATTGAAGGCCAACATAGTTTATTTTGATTCCGTATGCATTTACTGTGATAACAGCCACATGTGTTCATATTGTCTTATTATGTGCTTTTATCGCTCTGAAAGCGTTAATTTTGACAGTCTAATGCAGCGAATGTCACTATTTAAGATTCAGCTGTGGTGATTTATCAAACTATGTTAGAATGACAATTCCACTTTAGAAACATTCATTTATGCATAGTATTGAAGGCCAACATAGTTTATTTAGATTCCGTATGCATTTACTGTGAAATAAACAAAAATTGTTCATATTGCTCTTTATGTACTTCTCTCGCTCTGAAAGCGTTAATTTTGACAGTCTAATGCAGCGAATGTCACTATTTAAGATTCAGCTGTGGTGATTTATCAAACTATGTTAGAATGACAATTCCACTTTAGAAACATTCATTTATGCATAGTATTGAAGGCCAACATAGTTTATTTAGATTCCGTATGCATTTACTGTGAAAAAAACAAAAATTGTTCATATTGCTCTTTATGTACTTCTCTCGCTCTGAAAGCGTTAATTTTGACAGTCTAATGCAGCGAATGTCACTATTTAAGATTCAGCTGTGGTGATTTATCAAACTATGTTAGAATGACAATTCCACTTTAGAAACATTCATTTATGCATAGTATTGAAGGCCAACATAGTTTATTTAGATTCCGTATGCATTTACTGTGAAAAAAACAAAAATTGTTCATATTGCTCTTTATGTACTTCTCTCGCTCTGAAAGCGTTAATTTTGACAGTCTAATGCAGCGAATGTCACTATTTAAGATTCAGCTGTGGTGATTTATCAAACTATGTTAGAATGACAATTCCACTTTAGAAACATTCATTTATGCATAGTATTGAAGGCCAACATAGTTTATTTAGATTCCGTATGCATTTACTGTGAAAAAAACAAAAATTGTTCATATTGCTCTTTATGTACTTCTCTCGCTCTGAAAGCGTTAATTTTGACAGTCTAATGCAGCGAATGTCACTATTTAAGATTCAGCTGTGGTGATTTATCAAACTATGTTAGAATGACAATTCCACTTTAGAAACATTCATTTATGCATAGTATTGAAGGCCAACATAGTTTATTTTGATTCCGTATGCATTTACTGTGATAACAGCCACATGTGTTCATATTGTCTTATTATGTGCTTTTATCGCTCTGAAAGCGTTAATTTTGACAGTCTAATGCAGCGAATGTCACTATTTAAGATTCAGCTGTGGTGATTTATCAAACTATGTTAGAATGACAATTCCACTTTAGAAACATTCATTTATGCATAGTATTGAAGGCCAACATAGTTTATTTAGATTCCGTATGCATTTACTGTGAAATAAACAAAAATTGTTCATATTGCTCTTTATGTACTTCTCTCGCTCTGAAAGCGTTAATTTTGACAGTCTAATGCAGCGAATGTCACTATTTAAGATTCAGCTGTGGTGATTTATCAAACTATGTTAGAATGACAATTCCACTTTAGAAACATTCATTTATGCATAGTATTGAAGGCCAACATAGTTTATTTTGATTCCGTATGCATTTACTGTGATAACAGCCACATGTGTTCATATTGTCTTATTATGTGCTTTTATCGCTCTGAAAGCGTTAATTTTGACAGTCTAATGCAGCGAATGTCACTATTTAAGATTCAGCTGTGGTGATTTATCAAACTATGTTAGAATGACAATTCCACTTTAGAAACATTCATTTATGCATAGTATTGAAGGCCAACATAGTTTATTTAGATTCCGTATGCATTTACTGTGAAATAAACAAAAATTGTTCATATTGCTCTTTATGTACTTCTCTCGCTCTGAAAGCGTTAATTTTGACAGTCTAATGCAGCGAATGTCACTATTTAAGATTCAGCTGTGGTGATTTATCAAACTATGTTAGAATGACAATTCCACTTTAGAAACATTCATTTATGCATAGTATTGAAGGCCAACATAGTTTATTTTGATTCCGTATGCATTTACTGTGAAAAAAACAAAAATTGTTCATATTGCTCTTTATGTACTTCTCTCGCTCTGAAAGCGTTAATTTTGACAGTCTAATGCAGCGAATGTCACTATTTAAGATTCAGCTGTGGTGATTTATCAAACTATGTTAGAATGACAATTCCACTTTAGAAACATTCATTTATGCATAGTATTGAAGGCCAACATAGTTTATTTTGATTCCGTATGCATTTACTGTGATAACAGCCACATGTGTTCATGTTGTCTCATTATGTGTTTTTCTGGCTCTGAAAGCGTTAATTTTAACGGTCTAATGCAGCGAATGTCACTATTTAAGATTCAGCTGTGGTGATTTATCAAACTATGTTAGAATGACAATTCCACTTTAGAAACATTCATTTATGCATAGTATTGAAGGCCAACATAGTTTATTTTGATTCCGTATGCATTTACTGTGAAATAAACAAAAATTGTTCATATTGCTCTTTATGTACTTCTCTCGCTCTGAAAGCGTTAATTTTGACAGTCTAATGCAGCGAATGTCACTATTTAAGATTCAGCTGTGGTGATTTATCAAACTATGTTAGAATGACAATTCCACTTTAGAAACATTCATTTATGCATAGTATTGAAGGCCAACATAGTTTATTTTGATTCCGTATGCATTTACTGTGAAAAAAAACAAAAATTGTTCATATTGCTCTTTATGTACTTCTCTCGCTCTGAAAGCGTTAATTTTGACAGTCTAATGCAGCGAATGTCACTATTTAAGATTCAGCTGTGGTGATTTATCAAACTATGTTAGAATGACAATTCCACTTTAGAAACATTCATTTATGCATAGTATTGAAGGCCACATAGTTTATTTTGATTCCGTGTGTATTTTACTGTGATAACAGTAACTTGTGTTCATATTGCTCTTTATGTACTTCTCTCCCTCTGAAAGCGTTAATTTTGACAGTCTAATGCAGCGAATGTCACTATTTAAGATTCAGCTGTGGTGATTTATCAAACTATGTTAGAATGACAATTCCACTTTAGAAACATTCATTTATGCATAGTATTGAAGGCCAACATAGTTTATTTTGATTCCGTATGCATTTACTGTGATAACAGCCACATGTGTTCATATTGTCTTATTATGTGCTTTTATCGCTCTGAAAGCGTTAATTTTGACAGTCTAATGCAGCGAATGTCACTATTTAAGATTCAGCTGTGGTGATTTATCAAACTATGTTAGAATGACAATTCCACTTTAGAAACATTCATTTATGCATAGTATTGAAGGCCAACATAGTTTATTTTGATTCCGTATGCATTTACTGTGAAATAAACAAAAATTGTTCATATTGCTCTTTATGTACTTCTCTCGCTCTGAAAGCGTTAATTTTGACAGTCTAATGCAGCGAATGTCACTATTTAAGATTCAGCTGTGGTGATTTATCAAACTATGTTAGAATGACAATTCCACTTTAGAAACATTCATTTATGCATAGTATTGAAGGCCAACATAGTTTATTTAGATTCCGTATGCATTTACTGTGAAATAAACAAAAATTGTTCATATTGCTCTTTATGTACTTCTCTCGCTCTGAAAGCGTTAATTTTGACAGTCTAATGCAGCGAATGTCACTATTTAAGATTCAGCTGTGGTGATTTATCAAACTATGTTAGAATGACAATTCCACTTTAGAAACATTCATTTATGCATAGTATTGAAGGCCAACATAGTTTATTTTGATTCCGTATGCATTTACTGTGATAACAGCCACATGTGTTCATATTGTCTTATTATGTGCTTTTATCGCTCTGAAAGCGTTAATTTTGACAGTCTAATGCAGCGAATGTCACTATTTAAGATTCAGCTGTGGTGATTTATCAAACTATGTTAGAATGACAATTCCACTTTAGAAACATTCATTTATGCATAGTATTGAAGGCCAACATAGTTTATTTAGATTCCGTATGCATTTACTGTGAAATAAACAAAAATTGTTCATATTGCTCTTTATGTACTTCTCTCGCTCTGAAAGCGTTAATTTTGACAGTCTAATGCAGCGAATGTCACTATTTAAGATTCAGCTGTGGTGATTTATCAAACTATGTTAGAATGACAATTCCACTTTAGAAACATTCATTTATGCATAGTATTGAAGGCCAACATAGTTTATTTTGATTCCGTATGCATTTACTGTGAAAAAAACAAAAATTGTTCATATTGCTCTTTATGTACTTCTCTCGCTCTGAAAGCGTTAATTTTGACAGTCTAATGCAGCGAATGTCACTATTTAAGATTCAGCTGTGGTGATTTATCAAACTATGTTAGAATGACAATTCCACTTTAGAAACATTCATTTATGCATAGTATTGAAGGCCAACATAGTTTATTTTGATTCCGTATGCATTTACTGTGATAACAGCCACATGTGTTCATATTGTCTTATTATGTGCTTTTATCGCTCTGAAAGCGTTAATTTTGACAGTCTAATGCAGCGAATGTCACTATTTAAGATTCAGCTGTGGTGATTTATCAAACTATGTTAGAATGACAATTCCACTTTAGAAACATTCATTTATGCATAGTATTGAAGGCCAACATAGTTTATTTAGATTCCGTATGCATTTACTGTGAAATAAACAAAAATTGTTCATATTGCTCTTTATGTACTTCTCTCGCTCTGAAAGCGTTAATTTTGACAGTCTAATGCAGCGAATGTCACTATTTAAGATTCAGCTGTGGTGATTTATCAAACTATGTTAGAATGACAATTCCACTTTAGAAACATTCATTTATGCATAGTATTGAAGGCCAACATAGTTTATTTAGATTCCGTATGCATTTACTGTGAAAAAAACAAAAATTGTTCATATTGCTCTTTATGTACTTCTCTCGCTCTGAAAGCGTTAATTTTGACAGTCTAATGCAGCGAATGTCACTATTTAAGATTCAGCTGTGGTGATTTATCAAACTATGTTAGAATGACAATTCCACTTTAGAAACATTCATTTATGCATAGTATTGAAGGCCAACATAGTTTATTTTGATTCCGTGTGTATTTACTGTGAAAAAAACAAAATAGTTCATATTGCTCTTTATGTACTTCTCTCGCTCTGAAAGCGTTAATTTTAACGGTCTAATGCAGCGAATGTCACTATTTAAGATTCAGCTGTGGTGATTTATCAAACTATGTTAGAATGACAATTCCACTTTAGAAACATTCATTTATGCATAGTATTGAAGGCCAACATAGTTTATTTAGATTCCGTATGCATTTACTGTGAAATAAACAAAAATTGTTCATATTGCTCTTTATGTACTTCTCTCGCTCTGAAAGCGTTAATTTTGACAGTCTAATGCAGCGAATGTCACTATTTAAGATTCAGCTGTGGTGATTTATCAAACTATGTTAGAATGACAATTCCACTTTAGAAACATTCATTTATGCATAGTATTGAAGGCCAACATAGTTTATTTTGATTCCGTATGCATTTACTGTGAAAAAAAACAAAAATTGTTCATATTGCTCTTTATGTACTTCTCTCGCTCTGAAAGCGTTAATTTTGACAGTCTAATGCAGCGAATGTCACTATTTAAGATTCAGCTGTGGTGATTTATCAAACTATGTTAGAATGACAATTCCACTTTAGAAACATTCATTTATGCATAGTATTGAAGGCCAACATAGTTTATTTTGATTCCGTATGCATTTACTGTGATAACAGCCACATGTGTTCATATTGTCTTATTATGTGCTTTTATCGCTCTGAAAGCGTTAATTTTGACAGTCTAATGCAGCGAATGTCACTATTTAAGATTCAGCTGTGGTGATTTATCAAACTATGTTAGAATGACAATTCCACTTTAGAAACATTCATTTATGCATAGTATTGAAGGCCAACATAGTTTATTTTGATTCCGTATGCATTTACTGTGAAATAAACAAAAATTGTTCATATTGCTCTTTATGTACTTCTCTCGCTCTGAAAGCGTTAATTTTGACAGTCTAATGCAGCGAATGTCACTATTTAAGATTCAGCTGTGGTGATTTATCAAACTATGTTAGAATGACAATTCCACTTTAGAAACATTCATTTATGCATAGTATTGAAGGCCAACATAGTTTATTTTGATTCCGTATGCATTTACTGTGAAAAAAACAAAAATTGTTCATATTGCTCTTTATGTACTTCTCTCGCTCTGAAAGCGTTAATTTTGACAGTCTAATGCAGCGAATGTCACTATTTAAGATTCAGCTGTGGTGATTTATCAAACTATGTTAGAATGACAATTCCACTTTAGAAACATTCATTTATGCATAGTATAGAAGGCCAACATAGTTTATTTTGATTCCGTATGCATTTACTGTGATAACAGCCACATGTGTTCATATTGTCTTATTATGTGCTTTTATCGCTCTGAAAGCGTTAATTTTGACAGTCTAATGCAGCGAATGTCACTATTTAAGATTCAGCTGTGGTGATTTATCAAACTATGTTAGAATGACAATTCCACTTTAGAAACATTCATTTATGCATAGTATTGAAGGCCAACATAGTTTATTTAGATTCCGTATGCATTTACTGTGAAATAAACAAAAATTGTTCATATTGCTCTTTATGTACTTCTCTCGCTCTGAAAGCGTTAATTTTGACAGTCTAATGCAGCGAATGTCACTATTTAAGATTCAGCTGTGGTGATTTATCAAACTATGTTAGAATGACAATTCCACTTTGGAAACATTCATTTATGCATAGTATTGAAGGCCAACATAGTTTATTTTGATTCCGTATGCATTTACTGTGAAAAAAAACAAAAATTGTTCATATTGCTCTTTATGTACTTCTCTCGCTCTGAAAGCGTTAATTTTGACAGTCTAATGCAGCGAATGTCACTATTTAAGATTCAGCTGTGGTGATTTATCAAACTATGTTAGAATGACAATTCCACTTTAGAAACATTCATTTATGCATAGTATTGAAGGCCACATAGTTTATTTTGATTCCGTGTGTATTTTACTGTGATAACAGTAACTTGTGTTCATATTGCTCTTTATGTACTTCTCTCCCTCTGAAAGCGTTAATTTTGACAGTCTAATGCAGCGAATGTCACTATTTAAGATTCAGCTGTGGTGATTTATCAAACTATGTTAGAATGACAATTCCACTTTAGAAACATTCATTTATGCATAGTATTGAAGGCCAACATAGTTTATTTTGATTCCGTATGCATTTACTGTGATAACAGCCACATGTGTTCATATTGTCTTATTATGTGCTTTTATCGCTCTGAAAGCGTTAATTTTGACAGTCTAATGCAGCGAATGTCACTATTTAAGATTCAGCTGTGGTGATTTATCAAACTATGTTAGAATGACAATTCCACTTTAGAAACATTCATTTATGCATAGTATTGAAGGCCAACATAGTTTATTTTGATTCCGTATGCATTTACTGTGAAATAAACAAAAATTGTTCATATTGCTCTTTATGTACTTCTCTCGCTCTGAAAGCGTTAATTTTGACAGTCTAATGCAGCGAATGTCACTATTTAAGATTCAGCTGTGGTGATTTATCAAACTATGTTAGAATGACAATTCCACTTTAGAAACATTCATTTATGCATAGTATTGAAGGCCAACATAGTTTATTTTGATTCCGTATGCATTTACTGTGAAAAAAACAAAAATTGTTCATATTGCTCTTTATGTACTTCTCTCGCTCTGAAAGCGTTAATTTTGACAGTCTAATGCAGCGAATGTCACTATTTAAGATTCAGCTGTGGTGATTTATCAAACTATGTTAGAATGACAATTCCACTTTAGAAACATTCATTTATGCATAGTATAGAAGGCCAACATAGTTTATTTTGATTCCGTATGCATTTACTGTGATAACAGCCACATGTGTTCATATTGTCTTATTATGTGCTTTTATCGCTCTGAAAGCGTTAATTTTGACAGTCTAATGCAGCGAATGTCACTATTTAAGATTCAGCTGTGGTGATTTATCAAACTATGTTAGAATGACAATTCCACTTTAGAAACATTCATTTATGCATAGTATTGAAGGCCAACATAGTTTATTTAGATTCCGTATGCATTTACTGTGAAATAAACAAAAATTGTTCATATTGCTCTTTATGTACTTCTCTCGCTCTGAAAGCGTTAATTTTGACAGTCTAATGCAGCGAATGTCACTATTTAAGATTCAGCTGTGGTGATTTATCAAACTATGTTAGAATGACAATTCCACTTTAGAAACATTCATTTATGCATAGTATTGAAGGCCAACATAGTTTATTTTGATTCCGTATGCATTTACTGTGATAACAGCCACATGTGTTCATATTGTCTTATTATGTGCTTTTATCGCTCTGAAAGCGTTAATTTTGACAGTCTAATGCAGCGAATGTCACTATTTAAGATTCAGCTGTGGTGATTTATCAAACTATGTTAGAATGACAATTCCACTTTAGAAACATTCATTTATGCATAGTATTGAAGGCCAACATAGTTTATTTAGATTCCGTATGCATTTACTGTGAAATAAACAAAAATTGTTCATATTGCTCTTTATGTACTTCTCTCGCTCTGAAAGCGTTAATTTTGACAGTCTAATGCAGCGAATGTCACTATTTAAGATTCAGCTGTGGTGATTTATCAAACTATGTTAGAATGACAATTCCACTTTAGAAACATTCATTTATGCATAGTATTGAAGGCCAACATAGTTTATTTTGATTCCGTATGCATTTACTGTGAAAAAAACAAAAATTGTTCATATTGCTCTTTATGTACTTCTCTCGCTCTGAAAGCGTTAATTTTGACAGTCTAATGCAGCGAATGTCACTATTTAAGATTCAGCTGTGGTGATTTATCAAACTATGTTAGAATGACAATTCCACTTTAGAAACATTCATTTATGCATAGTATTGAAGGCCAACATAGTTTATTTTGATTCCGTATGCATTTACTGTGATAACAGCCACATGTGTTCATATTGTCTTATTATGTGCTTTTATCGCTCTGAAAGCGTTAATTTTGACAGTCTAATGCAGCGAATGTCACTATTTAAGATTCAGCTGTGGTGATTTATCAAACTATGTTAGAATGACAATTCCACTTTAGAAACATTCATTTATGCATAGTATTGAAGGCCAACATAGTTTATTTAGATTCCGTATGCATTTACTGTGAAATAAACAAAAATTGTTCATATTGCTCTTTATGTACTTCTCTCGCTCTGAAAGCGTTAATTTTGACAGTCTAATGCAGCGAATGTCACTATTTAAGATTCAGCTGTGGTGATTTATCAAACTATGTTAGAATGACAATTCCACTTTAGAAACATTCATTTATGCATAGTATTGAAGGCCAACATAGTTTATTTAGATTCCGTATGCATTTACTGTGAAAAAAACAAAAATTGTTCATATTGCTCTTTATGTACTTCTCTCGCTCTGAAAGCGTTAATTTTGACAGTCTAATGCAGCGAATGTCACTATTTAAGATTCAGCTGTGGTGATTTATCAAACTATGTTAGAATGACAATTCCACTTTAGAAACATTCATTTATGCATAGTATTGAAGGCCAACATAGTTTATTTTGATTCCGTGTGTATTTACTGTGAAAAAAACAAAAATAGTTCATATTGCTCTTTATGTACTTCTCTCGCTCTGAAAGCGTTAATTTTAACGGTCTAATGCAGCGAATGTCACTATTTAAGATTCAGCTGTGGTGATTTATCAAACTATGTTAGAATGACAATTCCACTTTAGAAACATTCATTTATGCATAGTATTGAAGGCCAACATAGTTTATTTAGATTCCGTATGCATTTACTGTGAAATAAACAAAAATTGTTCATATTGCTCTTTATGTACTTCTCTCGCTCTGAAAGCGTTAATTTTGACAGTCTAATGCAGCGAATGTCACTATTTAAGATTCAGCTGTGGTGATTTATCAAACTATGTTAGAATGACAATTCCACTTTAGAAACATTCATTTATGCATAGTATTGAAGGCCAACATAGTTTATTTTGATTCCGTATGCATTTACTGTGAAAAAAACAAAAATTGTTCATATTGCTCTTTATGTACTTCTCTCGCTCTGAAAGCGTTAATTTTGACAGTCTAATGCAGCGAATGTCACTATTTAAGATTCAGCTGTGGTGATTTATCAAACTATGTTAGAATGACAATTCCACTTTAGAAACATTCATTTATGCATAGTATTGAAGGCCAACATAGTTTATTTTGATTCCGTATGCATTTACTGTGATAACAGCCACATGTGTTCATATTGTCTTATTATGTGCTTTTATCGCTCTGAAAGCGTTAATTTTGACAGTCTAATGCAGCGAATGTCACTATTTAAGATTCAGCTGTGGTGATTTATCAAACTATGTTAGAATGACAATTCCACTTTAGAAACATTCATTTATGCATAGTATTGAAGGCCAACATAGTTTATTTAGATTCCGTATGCATTTACTGTGAAATAAACAAAAATTGTTCATATTGCTCTTTATGTACTTCTCTCGCTCTGAAAGCGTTAATTTTGACAGTCTAATGCAGCGAATGTCACTATTTAAGATTCAGCTGTGGTGATTTATCAAACTATGTTAGAATGACAATTCCACTTTAGAAACATTCATTTATGCATAGTATTGAAGGCCAACATAGTTTATTTAGATTCCGTATGCATTTACTGTGAAAAAAACAAAAATTGTTCATATTGCTCTTTATGTACTTCTCTCGCTCTGAAAGCGTTAATTTTGACAGTCTAATGCAGCGAATGTCACTATTTAAGATTCAGCTGTGGTGATTTATCAAACTATGTTAGAATGACAATTCCACTTTAGAAACATTCATTTATGCATAGTATTGAAGGCCAACATAGTTTATTTTGATTCCGTGTGTATTTACTGTGAAAAAAACAAAAATAGTTCATATTGCTCTTTATGTACTTCTCTCGCTCTGAAAGCGTTAATTTTAACGGTCTAATGCAGCGAATGTCACTATTTAAGATTCAGCTGTGGTGATTTATCAAACTATGTTAGAATGACAATTCCACTTTAGAAACATTCATTTATGCATAGTATTGAAGGCCAACATAGTTTATTTAGATTCCGTATGCATTTACTGTGAAATAAACAAAAATTGTTCATATTGCTCTTTATGTACTTCTCTCGCTCTGAAAGCGTTAATTTTGACAGTCTAATGCAGCGAATGTCACTATTTAAGATTCAGCTGTGGTGATTTATCAAACTATGTTAGAATGACAATTCCACTTTAGAAACATTCATTTATGCATAGTATTGAAGGCCAACATAGTTTATTTTGATTCCGTATGCATTTACTGTGAAAAAAAACAAAAATTGTTCATATTGCTCTTTATGTACTTCTCTCGCTCTGAAAGCGTTAATTTTGACAGTCTAATGCAGCGAATGTCACTATTTAAGATTCAGCTGTGGTGATTTATCAAACTATGTTAGAATGACAATTCCACTTTAGAAACATTCATTTATGCATAGTATTGAAGGCCAACATAGTTTATTTTGATTCCGTATGCATTTACTGTGATAACAGCCACATGTGTTCATATTGTCTTATTATGTGCTTTTATCGCTCTGAAAGCGTTAATTTTGACAGTCTAATGCAGCGAATGTCACTATTTAAGATTCAGCTGTGGTGATTTATCAAACTATGTTAGAATGACAATTCCACTTTAGAAACATTCATTTATGCATAGTATTGAAGGCCAACATAGTTTATTTAGATTCCGTATGCATTTACTGTGAAATAAACAAAAATTGTTCATATTGCTCTTTATGTACTTCTCTCGCTCTGAAAGCGTTAATTTTGACAGTCTAATGCAGCGAATGTCACTATTTAAGATTCAGCTGTGGTGATTTATCAAACTATGTTAGAATGACAATTCCACTTTAGAAACATTCATTTATGCATAGTATTGAAGGCCAACATAGTTTATTTTGATTCCGTATGCATTTACTGTGAAAAAAACAAAAATTGTTCATATTGCTCTTTATGTACTTCTCTCGCTCTGAAAGCGTTAATTTTGACAGTCTAATGCAGCGAATGTCACTATTTAAGATTCAGCTGTGGTGATTTATCAAACTATGTTAGAATGACAATTCCACTTTAGAAACATTCATTTATGCATAGTATAGAAGGCCAACATAGTTTATTTTGATTCCGTATGCATTTACTGTGATAACAGCCACATGTGTTCATATTGTCTTATTATGTGCTTTTATCGCTCTGAAAGCGTTAATTTTGACAGTCTAATGCAGCGAATGTCACTATTTAAGATTCAGCTGTGGTGATTTATCAAACTATGTTAGAATGACAATTCCACTTTAGAAACATTCATTTATGCATAGTATTGAAGGCCAACATAGTTTATTTAGATTCCGTATGCATTTACTGTGAAATAAACAAAAATTGTTCATATTGCTCTTTATGTACTTCTCTCGCTCTGAAAGCGTTAATTTTGACAGTCTAATGCAGCGAATGTCACTATTTAAGATTCAGCTGTGGTGATTTATCAAACTATGTTAGAATGACAATTCCACTTTAGAAACATTCATTTATGCATAGTATTGAAGGCCAACATAGTTTATTTTGATTCCGTATGCATTTACTGTGATAACAGCCACATGTGTTCATATTGTCTTATTATGTGCTTTTATCGCTCTGAAAGCGTTAATTTTGACAGTCTAATGCAGCGAATGTCACTATTTAAGATTCAGCTGTGGTGATTTATCAAACTATGTTAGAATGACAATTCCACTTTAGAAACATTCATTTATGCATAGTATTGAAGGCCAACATAGTTTATTTTGATTCCGTATGCATTTACTGTGAAATAAACAAAAATTGTTCATATTGCTCTTTATGTACTTCTCTCGCTCTGAAAGCGTTAATTTTGACAGTCTAATGCAGCGAATGTCACTATTTAAGATTCAGCTGTGGTGATTTATCAAACTATGTTAGAATGACAATTCCACTTTAGAAACATTCATTTATGCATAGTATTGAAGGCCAACATAGTTTATTTTGATTCCGTATGCATTTACTGTGAAAAAAACAAAAATTGTTCATATTGCTCTTTATGTACTTCTCTCGCTCTGAAAGCGTTAATTTTGACAGTCTAATGCAGCGAATGTCACTATTTAAGATTCAGCTGTGGTGATTTATCAAACTATGTTAGAATGACAATTCCACTTTAGAAACATTCATTTATGCATAGTATAGAAGGCCAACATAGTTTATTTTGATTCCGTATGCATTTACTGTGATAACAGCCACATGTGTTCATATTGTCTTATTATGTGCTTTTATCGCTCTGAAAGCGTTAATTTTGACAGTCTAATGCAGCGAATGTCACTATTTAAGATTCAGCTGTGGTGATTTATCAAACTATGTTAGAATGACAATTCCACTTTAGAAACATTCATTTATGCATAGTATTGAAGGCCAACATAGTTTATTTAGATTCCGTATGCATTTACTGTGAAATAAACAAAAATTGTTCATATTGCTCTTTATGTACTTCTCTCGCTCTGAAAGCGTTAATTTTGACAGTCTAATGCAGCGAATGTCACTATTTAAGATTCAGCTGTGGTGATTTATCAAACTATGTTAGAATGACAATTCCACTTTAGAAACATTCATTTATGCATAGTATTGAAGGCCAACATAGTTTATTTTGATTCCGTATGCATTTACTGTGATAACAGCCACATGTGTTCATATTGTCTTATTATGTGCTTTTATCGCTCTGAAAGCGTTAATTTTGACAGTCTAATGCAGCGAATGTCACTATTTAAGATTCAGCTGTGGTGATTTATCAAACTATGTTAGAATGACAATTCCACTTTAGAAACATTCATTTATGCATAGTATTGAAGGCCAACATAGTTTATTTAGATTCCGTATGCATTTACTGTGAAATAAACAAAAATTGTTCATATTGCTCTTTATGTACTTCTCTCGCTCTGAAAGCGTTAATTTTGACAGTCTAATGCAGCGAATGTCACTATTTAAGATTCAGCTGTGGTGATTTATCAAACTATGTTAGAATGACAATTCCACTTTAGAAACATTCATTTATGCATAGTATTGAAGGCCAACATAGTTTATTTTGATTCCGTATGCATTTACTGTGAAAAAAACAAAAATTGTTCATATTGCTCTTTATGTACTTCTCTCGCTCTGAAAGCGTTAATTTTGACAGTCTAATGCAGCGAATGTCACTATTTAAGATTCAGCTGTGGTGATTTATCAAACTATGTTAGAATGACAATTCCACTTTAGAAACATTCATTTATGCATAGTATTGAAGGCCAACATAGTTTATTTTGATTCCGTATGCATTTACTGTGATAACAGCCACATGTGTTCATATTGTCTTATTATGTGCTTTTATCGCTCTGAAAGCGTTAATTTTGACAGTCTAATGCAGCGAATGTCACTATTTAAGATTCAGCTGTGGTGATTTATCAAACTATGTTAGAATGACAATTCCACTTTAGAAACATTCATTTATGCATAGTATTGAAGGCCAACATAGTTTATTTAGATTCCGTATGCATTTACTGTGAAATAAACAAAAATTGTTCATATTGCTCTTTATGTACTTCTCTCGCTCTGAAAGCGTTAATTTTGACAGTCTAATGCAGCGAATGTCACTATTTAAGATTCAGCTGTGGTGATTTATCAAACTATGTTAGAATGACAATTCCACTTTAGAAACATTCATTTATGCATAGTATTGAAGGCCAACATAGTTTATTTAGATTCCGTATGCATTTACTGTGAAAAAAACAAAAATTGTTCATATTGCTCTTTATGTACTTCTCTCGCTCTGAAAGCGTTAATTTTGACAGTCTAATGCAGCGAATGTCACTATTTAAGATTCAGCTGTGGTGATTTATCAAACTATGTTAGAATGACAATTCCACTTTAGAAACATTCATTTATGCATAGTATTGAAGGCCAACATAGTTTATTTTGATTCCGTATGCATTTACTGTGAAAAAAACAAAAATTGTTCATATTGCTCTTTATGTACTTCTCTCGCTCTGAAAGCGTTAATTTTGACAGTCTAATGCAGCGAATGTCACTATTTAAGATTCAGCTGTGGTGATTTATCAAACTATGTTAGAATGACAATTCCACTTTAGAAACATTCATTTATGCATAGTATTGAAGGCCAACATAGTTTATTTTGATTCCGTATGCATTTACTGTGATAACAGCCACATGTGTTCATATTGTCTTATTATGTGCTTTTATCGCTCTGAAAGCGTTAATTTTGACAGTCTAATGCAGCGAATGTCACTATTTAAGATTCAGCTGTGGTGATTTATCAAACTATGTTAGAATGACAATTCCACTTTAGAAACATTCATTTATGCATAGTATTGAAGGCCAACATAGTTTATTTAGATTCCGTATGCATTTACTGTGAAATAAACAAAAATTGTTCATATTGCTCTTTATGTACTTCTCTCGCTCTGAAAGCGTTAATTTTGACAGTCTAATGCAGCGAATGTCACTATTTAAGATTCAGCTGTGGTGATTTATCAAACTATGTTAGAATGACAATTCCACTTTAGAAACATTCATTTATGCATAGTATTGAAGGCCAACATAGTTTATTTTGATTCCGTATGCATTTACTGTGATAACAGCCACATGTGTTCATATTGTCTTATTATGTGCTTTTATCGCTCTGAAAGCGTTAATTTTGACAGTCTAATGCAGCGAATGTCACTATTTAAGATTCAGCTGTGGTGATTTATCAAACTATGTTAGAATGACAATTCCACTTTAGAAACATTCATTTATGCATAGTATTGAAGGCCAACATAGTTTATTTAGATTCCGTATGCATTTACTGTGAAATAAACAAAAATTGTTCATATTGCTCTTTATGTACTTCTCTCGCTCTGAAAGCGTTAATTTTGACAGTCTAATGCAGCGAATGTCACTATTTAAGATTCAGCTGTGGTGATTTATCAAACTATGTTAGAATGACAATTCCACTTTAGAAACATTCATTTATGCATAGTATTGAAGGCCAACATAGTTTATTTTGATTCCGTATGCATTTACTGTGATAACAGCCACATGTGTTCATATTGTCTTATTATGTGCTTTTATCGCTCTGAAAGCGTTAATTTTGACAGTCTAATGCAGCGAATGTCACTATTTAAGATTCAGCTGTGGTGATTTATCAAACTATGTTAGAATGACAATTCCACTTTAGAAACATTCATTTATGCATAGTATTGAAGGCCAACATAGTTTATTTAGATTCCGTATGCATTTACTGTGAAATAAACAAAAATTGTTCATATTGCTCTTTATGTACTTCTCTCGCTCTGAAAGCGTTAATTTTGACAGTCTAATGCAGCGAATGTCACTATTTAAGATTCAGCTGTGGTGATTTATCAAACTATGTTAGAATGACAATTCCACTTTAGAAACATTCATTTATGCATAGTATTGAAGGCCAACATAGTTTATTTTGATTCCGTATGCATTTACTGTGAAAAAAACAAAAATTGTTCATATTGCTCTTTATGTACTTCTCTCGCTCTGAAAGCGTTAATTTTGACAGTCTAATGCAGCGAATGTCACTATTTAAGATTCAGCTGTGGTGATTTATCAAACTATGTTAGAATGACAATTCCACTTTAGAAACATTCATTTATGCATAGTATTGAAGGCCAACATAGTTTATTTAGATTCCGTATGCATTTACTGTGAAAAAAACAAAAATTGTTCATATTGCTCTTTATGTACTTCTCTCGCTCTGAAAGCGTTAATTTTGACAGTCTAATGCAGCGAATGTCACTATTTAAGATTCAGCTGTGGTGATTTATCAAACTATGTTAGAATGACAATTCCACTTTAGAAACATTCATTTATGCATAGTATTGAAGGCCAACATAGTTTATTTAGATTCCGTATGCATTTACTGTGAAAAAAACAAAAATTGTTCATATTGCTCTTTATGTACTTCTCTCGCTCTGAAAGCGTTAATTTTGACAGTCTAATGCAGCGAATGTCACTATTTAAGATTCAGCTGTGGTGATTTATCAAACTATGTTAGAATGACAATTCCACTTTAGAAACATTCATTTATGCATAGTATTGAAGGCCAACATAGTTTATTTTGATTCCGTATGCATTTACTGTGATAACAGCCACATGTGTTCATATTGTCTTATTATGTGCTTTTATCGCTCTGAAAGCGTTAATTTTGACAGTCTAATGCAGCGAATGTCACTATTTAAGATTCAGCTGTGGTGATTTATCAAACTATGTTAGAATGACAATTCCACTTTAGAAACATTCATTTATGCATAGTATTGAAGGCCAACATAGTTTATTTAGATTCCGTATGCATTTACTGTGAAATAAACAAAAATTGTTCATATTGCTCTTTATGTACTTCTCTCGCTCTGAAAGCGTTAATTTTGACAGTCTAATGCAGCGAATGTCACTATTTAAGATTCAGCTGTGGTGATTTATCAAACTATGTTAGAATGACAATTCCACTTTAGAAACATTCATTTATGCATAGTATTGAAGGCCAACATAGTTTATTTTGATTCCGTATGCATTTACTGTGATAACAGCCACATGTGTTCATATTGTCTTATTATGTGCTTTTATCGCTCTGAAAGCGTTAATTTTGACAGTCTAATGCAGCGAATGTCACTATTTAAGATTCAGCTGTGGTGATTTATCAAACTATGTTAGAATGACAATTCCACTTTAGAAACATTCATTTATGCATAGTATTGAAGGCCAACATAGTTTATTTAGATTCCGTATGCATTTACTGTGAAATAAACAAAAATTGTTCATATTGCTCTTTATGTACTTCTCTCGCTCTGAAAGCGTTAATTTTGACAGTCTAATGCAGCGAATGTCACTATTTAAGATTCAGCTGTGGTGATTTATCAAACTATGTTAGAATGACAATTCCACTTTAGAAACATTCATTTATGCATAGTATTGAAGGCCAACATAGTTTATTTTGATTCCGTATGCATTTACTGTGAAAAAAACAAAAATTGTTCATATTGCTCTTTATGTACTTCTCTCGCTCTGAAAGCGTTAATTTTGACAGTCTAATGCAGCGAATGTCACTATTTAAGATTCAGCTGTGGTGATTTATCAAACTATGTTAGAATGACAATTCCACTTTAGAAACATTCATTTATGCATAGTATTGAAGGCCAACATAGTTTATTTTGATTCCGTATGCATTTACTGTGATAACAGCCACATGTGTTCATGTTGTCTCATTATGTGTTTTTCTGGCTCTGAAAGCGTTAATTTTAACGGTCTAATGCAGCGAATGTCACTATTTAAGATTCAGCTGTGGTGATTTATCAAACTATGTTAGAATGACAATTCCACTTTAGAAACATTCATTTATGCATAGTATTGAAGGCCAACATAGTTTATTTAGATTCCGTATGCATTTACTGTGAAATAAACAAAAATTGTTCATATTGCTCTTTATGTACTTCTCTCGCTCTGAAAGCGTTAATTTTGACAGTCTAATGCAGCGAATGTCACTATTTAAGATTCAGCTGTGGTGATTTATCAAACTATGTTAGAATGACAATTCCACTTTAGAAACATTCATTTATGCATAGTATTGAAGGCCAACATAGTTTATTTTGATTCCGTATGCATTTACTGTGAAAAAAAACAAAAATTGTTCATATTGCTCTTTATGTACTTCTCTCGCTCTGAAAGCGTTAATTTTGACAGTCTAATGCAGCGAATGTCACTATTTAAGATTCAGCTGTGGTGATTTATCAAACTATGTTAGAATGACAATTCCACTTTAGAAACATTCATTTATGCATAGTATTGAAGGCCACATAGTTTATTTTGATTCCGTGTGTATTTTACTGTGATAACAGTAACTTGTGTTCATATTGCTCTTTATGTACTTCTCTCCCTCTGAAAGCGTTAATTTTGACAGTCTAATGCAGCGAATGTCACTATTTAAGATTCAGCTGTGGTGATTTATCAAACTATGTTAGAATGACAATTCCACTTTAGAAACATTCATTTATGCATAGTATTGAAGGCCAACATAGTTTATTTTGATTCCGTATGCATTTACTGTGATAACAGCCACATGTGTTCATATTGTCTTATTATGTGCTTTTATCGCTCTGAAAGCGTTAATTTTGACAGTCTAATGCAGCGAATGTCACTATTTAAGATTCAGCTGTGGTGATTTATCAAACTATGTTAGAATGACAATTCCACTTTAGAAACATTCATTTATGCATAGTATTGAAGGCCAACATAGTTTATTTTGATTCCGTATGCATTTACTGTGAAATAAACAAAAATTGTTCATATTGCTCTTTATGTACTTCTCTCGCTCTGAAAGCGTTAATTTTGACAGTCTAATGCAGCGAATGTCACTATTTAAGATTCAGCTGTGGTGATTTATCAAACTATGTTAGAATGACAATTCCACTTTAGAAACATTCATTTATGCATAGTATTGAAGGCCAACATAGTTTATTTTGATTCCGTATGCATTTACTGTGAAAAAAACAAAAATTGTTCATATTGCTCTTTATGTACTTCTCTCGCTCTGAAAGCGTTAATTTTGACAGTCTAATGCAGCGAATGTCACTATTTAAGATTCAGCTGTGGTGATTTATCAAACTATGTTAGAATGACAATTCCACTTTAGAAACATTCATTTATGCATAGTATAGAAGGCCAACATAGTTTATTTTGATTCCGTATGCATTTACTGTGATAACAGCCACATGTGTTCATATTGTCTTATTATGTGCTTTTATCGCTCTGAAAGCGTTAATTTTGACAGTCTAATGCAGCGAATGTCACTATTTAAGATTCAGCTGTGGTGATTTATCAAACTATGTTAGAATGACAATTCCACTTTAGAAACATTCATTTATGCATAGTATTGAAGGCCAACATAGTTTATTTAGATTCCGTATGCATTTACTGTGAAATAAACAAAAATTGTTCATATTGCTCTTTATGTACTTCTCTCGCTCTGAAAGCGTTAATTTTGACAGTCTAATGCAGCGAATGTCACTATTTAAGATTCAGCTGTGGTGATTTATCAAACTATGTTAGAATGACAATTCCACTTTAGAAACATTCATTTATGCATAGTATTGAAGGCCAACATAGTTTATTTTGATTCCGTATGCATTTACTGTGATAACAGCCACATGTGTTCATATTGTCTTATTATGTGCTTTTATCGCTCTGAAAGCGTTAATTTTGACAGTCTAATGCAGCGAATGTCACTATTTAAGATTCAGCTGTGGTGATTTATCAAACTATGTTAGAATGACAATTCCACTTTAGAAACATTCATTTATGCATAGTATTGAAGGCCAACATAGTTTATTTAGATTCCGTATGCATTTACTGTGAAATAAACAAAAATTGTTCATATTGCTCTTTATGTACTTCTCTCGCTCTGAAAGCGTTAATTTTGACAGTCTAATGCAGCGAATGTCACTATTTAAGATTCAGCTGTGGTGATTTATCAAACTATGTTAGAATGACAATTCCACTTTAGAAACATTCATTTATGCATAGTATTGAAGGCCAACATAGTTTATTTTGATTCCGTATGCATTTACTGTGATAACAGCCACATGTGTTCATATTGTCTTATTATGTGCTTTTATCGCTCTGAAAGCGTTAATTTTGACAGTCTAATGCAGCGAATGTCACTATTTAAGATTCAGCTGTGGTGATTTATCAAACTATGTTAGAATGACAATTCCACTTTAGAAACATTCATTTATGCATAGTATTGAAGGCCAACATAGTTTATTTAGATTCCGTATGCATTTACTGTGAAATAAACAAAAATTGTTCATATTGCTCTTTATGTACTTCTCTCGCTCTGAAAGCGTTAATTTTGACAGTCTAATGCAGCGAATGTCACTATTTAAGATTCAGCTGTGGTGATTTATCAAACTATGTTAGAATGACAATTCCACTTTAGAAACATTCATTTATGCATAGTATTGAAGGCCAACATAGTTTATTTTGATTCCGTATGCATTTACTGTGAAAAAAACAAAAATTGTTCATATTGCTCTTTATGTACTTCTCTCGCTCTGAAAGCGTTAATTTTGACAGTCTAATGCAGCGAATGTCACTATTTAAGATTCAGCTGTGGTGATTTATCAAACTATGTTAGAATGACAATTCCACTTTAGAAACATTCATTTATGCATAGTATTGAAGGCCAACATAGTTTATTTTGATTCCGTATGCATTTACTGTGATAACAGCCACATGTGTTCATGTTGTCTCATTATGTGTTTTTCTGGCTCTGAAAGCGTTAATTTTAACGGTCTAATGCAGCGAATGTCACTATTTAAGATTCAGCTGTGGTGATTTATCAAACTATGTTAGAATGACAATTCCACTTTAGAAACATTCATTTATGCATAGTATTGAAGGCCAACATAGTTTATTTAGATTCCGTATGCATTTACTGTGAAATAAACAAAAATTGTTCATATTGCTCTTTATGTACTTCTCTCGCTCTGAAAGCGTTAATTTTGACAGTCTAATGCAGCGAATGTCACTATTTAAGATTCAGCTGTGGTGATTTATCAAACTATGTTAGAATGACAATTCCACTTTAGAAACATTCATTTATGCATAGTATTGAAGGCCAACATAGTTTATTTTGATTCCGTATGCATTTACTGTGAAAAAAAACAAAAATTGTTCATATTGCTCTTTATGTACTTCTCTCGCTCTGAAAGCGTTAATTTTGACAGTCTAATGCAGCGAATGTCACTATTTAAGATTCAGCTGTGGTGATTTATCAAACTATGTTAGAATGACAATTCCACTTTAGAAACATTCATTTATGCATAGTATTGAAGGCCACATAGTTTATTTTGATTCCGTGTGTATTTTACTGTGATAACAGTAACTTGTGTTCATATTGCTCTTTATGTACTTCTCTCCCTCTGAAAGCGTTAATTTTGACAGTCTAATGCAGCGAATGTCACTATTTAAGATTCAGCTGTGGTGATTTATCAAACTATGTTAGAATGACAATTCCACTTTAGAAACATTCATTTATGCATAGTATTGAAGGCCAACATAGTTTATTTTGATTCCGTATGCATTTACTGTGATAACAGCCACATGTGTTCATATTGTCTTATTATGTGCTTTTATCGCTCTGAAAGCGTTAATTTTGACAGTCTAATGCAGCGAATGTCACTATTTAAGATTCAGCTGTGGTGATTTATCAAACTATGTTAGAATGACAATTCCACTTTAGAAACATTCATTTATGCATAGTATTGAAGGCCAACATAGTTTATTTTGATTCCGTATGCATTTACTGTGAAATAAACAAAAATTGTTCATATTGCTCTTTATGTACTTCTCTCGCTCTGAAAGCGTTAATTTTGACAGTCTAATGCAGCGAATGTCACTATTTAAGATTCAGCTGTGGTGATTTATCAAACTATGTTAGAATGACAATTCCACTTTAGAAACATTCATTTATGCATAGTATTGAAGGCCAACATAGTTTATTTTGATTCCGTATGCATTTACTGTGAAAAAAACAAAAATTGTTCATATTGCTCTTTATGTACTTCTCTCGCTCTGAAAGCGTTAATTTTGACAGTCTAATGCAGCGAATGTCACTATTTAAGATTCAGCTGTGGTGATTTATCAAACTATGTTAGAATGACAATTCCACTTTAGAAACATTCATTTATGCATAGTATAGAAGGCCAACATAGTTTATTTTGATTCCGTATGCATTTACTGTGATAACAGCCACATGTGTTCATATTGTCTTATTATGTGCTTTTATCGCTCTGAAAGCGTTAATTTTGACAGTCTAATGCAGCGAATGTCACTATTTAAGATTCAGCTGTGGTGATTTATCAAACTATGTTAGAATGACAATTCCACTTTAGAAACATTCATTTATGCATAGTATTGAAGGCCAACATAGTTTATTTAGATTCCGTATGCATTTACTGTGAAATAAACAAAAATTGTTCATATTGCTCTTTATGTACTTCTCTCGCTCTGAAAGCGTTAATTTTGACAGTCTAATGCAGCGAATGTCACTATTTAAGATTCAGCTGTGGTGATTTATCAAAACTATGTTAGAATGACAATTCCACTTTAGAAACATTCATTTATGCATAGTATTGAAGGCCAACATAGTTTATTTTTGATTTCCGTATAGCATTTACTGTGATAACAGCCACATGTGTTCATATTGTCTTATTATGTGCTTTAATCGCTCTGAAAGCGTTAATTTTGACAGTCTATGCAGCGAATGTCACTATTTAAGATTCAGTCTGTGGTGATTTATCAAACTATGTTAGAATGACAATTCCACTTTAGAAACATTTCATTATGCATAGTATTGAAGGCCAACATAGGTTTATTTAGATTCCGTATGCATTTACTGTGAAATAAAGCAAAATTGTTCATATTGCCTCTTTATGTACTTCTCTCGCTCTGAAAGCGTTAATTTTGACAGTCTAATGCAGCGAATGTCACTGATTTAAGATTCAGCTGTGGTGATTATCAAACTATGTTAGGATGTACAATTCCACTTTAGAAACATTCATTTATGCATAGTATTGAAGGCCAACATAGTTTTATTTTGATTCTGCTGTATGCTATTTTTACTGTTTCGTAAATACAACAAACAAAATTGAGTTCATAGTTGCTTCTTTATGTACTTCTCGTCGCTCTGAAAGCGTTAATTTTGACAGTCTAATGCAGCGAATGTCACTATTTAGAGATTCAGCTGTGTGATTTATCAAACTATGTTAGAATGACAGATTTCCACTTTAGAAACATTCATTTAGCATAGTATTGAAGGCCGAAGCATAGTTTATTTTGAGTTCCGTATGCATTTACTGTGATAACAGCCACATGTGTTCATATTGTCTTATTATGTGCTTTTAATCGCTCTGAAAGCGTTAATTTTGACAGTACTAATGCAGCGAATGTCACTATTTAAGATTCAGCTATTCCACTTTAGAAACATTCATTTATGCATAGTATTGAAGGCCAACATAGTTTATTTAGATTCCGTATGCATTTACTGTGAAATAAACAAAAAATTGTTCATATTGCTCTTTATGTACTTCTCTCGCTCTGAAAGCGTTAATTTTGACAGTCTAATGCAGCGAATGTCACTATTTAAGATTCAGCTGTGGTGATTTATCAAACTATGTTAGAATGACAATTCCACTTTAGAAACATTCATTTATGCATAGTATTGAAGGCCAACATAGTTTATTTAGATTCCGTATGCATTTACTGTGAAAAAAACAAAAATTGTTCATATTGCTCTTTATGTACTTCTCTCGCTCTGAAAGCGTTAATTTTGACAGTCTAATGCAGCGAATGTCACTATTTAAGATTCAGCTGTGGTGATTTATCAAACTATGTTAGAATGACAATTCCACTTTAGAAACATTCATTTATGCATAGTATTGAAGGCCAACATAGTTTATTTTGATTCCGTGTGCATTTACTGTGATAAAAACAAAATAGTTCATATTGCTCTTTATGTACTTCTATCGCTCTGAAAGCGTTAATTTTAACGGTCTAATGCAGCGAATGTCACTATTTAAGATTCAGCTGTGGTGATTTATCAAACTATGTTAGAATGACAATTCCACTTTAGAAAACATTCATTTATGCATAGTATTGAAGGCCAACATAGTTTATTTAGATTCCGTATGCATTTACTGTGAAATAAACAAAAATTGTTCATATTGCTCTTTATGTACTTCTCTCGCTCTGAAAGCGTTAATTTTGACAGTCTAATGCAGCGAATGTCACTATTTAAGATTCAGCTGTGGTGATTTATCAACTATGTTAGAATGACAATTCCACTTTAGAAACATTCATTTATGCATAGTATTGAAGGCCAACATAGTTTATTTTGATTCCGTATGCATTTACTGTGAAAAAAAACAAAAATTGTTCATATTGCTCTTTATGTACTTCTCTCGCTCTGAAAGCGTTAATTTTGACAGTCTAATGCAGCGAATGTCACTATTTAAGATTCAGCTGTGGTGATTTATCAAACTATGTTAGAATGACAATTCCACTTTAGAAACATTCATTTATGCATAGTATTGAAGGCCAACATAGTTTATTTTGATTCCGTATGCATTTACTGTGATAACAGCCACATGTGTTCATATTGTCTTATTATGTGCTTTTATCGCTCTGAAAGCGTTAATTTTGACAGTCTAATGCAGCGAATGTCACTATTTAAGATTCAGCTGTGGTGATTTATCAAACTATGTTAGAATGACAATTCCACTTTAGAAACATTCATTTATGCATAGTATTGAAGGCCAACATAGTTTATTTAGATTCCGTATGCATTTACTGTGAAATAAACAAAAATTGTTCATATTGCTCTTTATGTACTTCTCTCGCTCTGAAAGCGTTAATTTTGACAGTCTAATGCAGCGAATGTCACTATTTAAGATTCAGCTGTGGTGATTTATCAAACTATGTTAGAATGACAATTCCACTTTAGAAACATTCATTTATGCATAGTATTGAAGGCCAACATAGTTTATTTTGATTCCGTATGCATTTACTGTGAAAAAAACAAAAATTGTTCATATTGCTCTTTATGTACTTCTCTCGCTCTGAAAGCGTTAATTTTGACAGTCTAATGCAGCGAATGTCACTATTTAAGATTCAGCTGTGGTGATTTATCAAACTATGTTAGAATGACAATTCCACTTTAGAAACATTCATTTATGCATAGTATAGAAGGCCAACATAGTTTATTTTGATTCCGTATGCATTTACTGTGATAACAGCCACATGTGTTCATATTGTCTTATTATGTGCTTTTATCGCTCTGAAAGCGTTAATTTTGACAGTCTAATGCAGCGAATGTCACTATTTAAGATTCAGCTGTGGTGATTTATCAAACTATGTTAGAATGACAATTCCACTTTAGAAACATTCATTTATGCATAGTATTGAAGGCCAACATAGTTTATTAGATTCCGTATTGCATTTACTGTGAAATAAACAAAAATTGTTCATATTGCTCTTTATGTACTTCTCTCGCTCTGAAAGCGTTAATTTTGACAGTCTAATGCAGCGAATGTCACTATTTAAGATTCAGCTGTGGTGATTTATCAACTATGTTAGAATGACAATTCCACTTTAGAAACATTCATTTATGCATAGTATTGAAGGCCACATAGTTTATTTTGATTCCGTATGCATTTACTGTGATAACAGCCACATGTGTTCATATTGTCTTATTATGTGCTTTTATCGCTCTGAAAGCGTTAATTTTGACAGTCTAATGCAGCGAATGTCACTATTTAAGATTCAGCTGTGGTGATTTATCAAACTATGTTAGAATGACAATTCCACTTTAGAAACATTCATTTATGCATAGTATTGAAGGCCAACATAGTTTATTTTGATTCCGTATGCATTTTACTGTGAAATAAACAAAAATTGTTCATATTGCTCTTTATGTACTTCTCTCGCTCTGAAAGCGTTAATTTTGACAGTCTAATGCAGCGAATGTCACTATTTAAGATTCAGCTGTGGTGATTTATCAAACTATGTTAGAATGACAATTCCACTTTAGAAACATTCATTTATGCATAGTATTGAAGGCCAACATAGTTTATTTTGATTCCGTATGCATTTACTGTGAAAAAACAAAAATTGTTCATATTGCTCTTTATGTACTTCTCTCGCTCTGAAAGCGTTTAATTTTGACAGTCTAATGCAGCGAATGTCACTATTTAAGATTCAGCTGTGGTGATTTATCAAACTATGTTAGAATGACAATTCCACTTTAGAAACATTCATTTATGCATAGTATAGAAGGCCAACATAGTTTATTTTGATTCCGTATGCATTTACTGTGATAACAGCCACATGGTTCATATTGTCTTATTATGTGCTTTTATCGCTCTAAGCGTTAATTTTGACAGTCTAATGCAGCGAATGTCACTATTTAAGATTCAGCTGTGGTGATTTATCAAACTATGTTAGAATGACAATTCCACTTTAGAAACATTCATTTATGCATAGTATTGAAGGCCAACATAGTTTATTTAGATTCCGTATGCATTTACTGTGAAAAAAACAAAAATTGTTCATATTGCTCTTTATGTACTTCTCTCGCTCTGAAAGCGTTAATTTTGACAGTCTAATGCAGCGAATGTCACTATTTAAGATTCAGCTGTGGTGATTTATCAAACTATGTTAGAATGACAATTCCACTTTAGAAACATTCATTTATGCATAGTATTGAAGGCCAACATAGTTTATTTTGATTCCGTATGCATTTACTGTGATAACAGCCACATGTGTTCATATTGTCTTATTATGTGCTTTTATCGCTCTGAAAGCGTTAATTTTGACAGTCTAATGCAGCGAATGTCACTATTTAAGATTCAGCTGTGGTGAT
>NW_027255843.1:0-70000 GCF_039877785.1 Chaetodon trifascialis | reverse complement strand
GGGTTATTGGCAAGATTAAAAACATAAAAAATTGAAATCCATTAAAATATTACATTTCATTAAAATACATTAATTAAAATCAAGATTAGTCATTTATTAGGTTAAAAACAGTTTCATATACTTACCTTCACTAAAACAAGCTTTGCAACAAGTTTATTTCATGTTCTTGTTGCACAGTTAAAACTTTGAGGGGGTGGAGCCACAGAGCTTATAAATAAGGCTGAGGCACAGAGAGCTCATTCTCGCCTTGACAGCCGAAGGAGCAACATCTCTCCTAGTATTAGAGCCAGCCAGCTTTTTTCATTTAGAGTGTGCCAGACCTGAAGAAGACCCATACCGGGTCGAAACGTCGTCAGTGGCACACTTTTCAGTTTATTAATTCATATTTTATAAGACAATTTGATTTAATTTTGGATTAAAAAACATAATTTAATTTAAAAACAATCTGATTTCATTTTTTTTCTTCTTAAAAAACAATTAATAGTTCATTTTATTGGTTTCCTTTCCTTTTTTAGGAGGAAAGAGTTTTTAGTTCATTATATTTAAAAACAATACATCCTTTCCTTTACAGGAAAGCGCCTTTAGTTGTTTGTTTTGTATAAAAACAATTTCATCCTTTCCTTTTGGATTGCGCCCTTAGTTGTTTGTTGTTTGGTTGCATTTTCCATAAAAATAATTAAACGAAAAAAATCATAAAACCAAAAAAAGAATAAAAAAATCATAAAAGAGAAAAAACCATAAAAAATACAAAAGGAAAAGAATATAAAAATCATAAAAACGAAAAAACACACCAAAAAAAGAAAAAAACACATAAAAACAAAAATATGGGTTATTATGATTTTGATGGGGGGTGGACTGAGGTGCGCTATGGGCGCAGGCGTGAGCGAACCCAGCCACCCCACCCAAGGGATCAGCAGTACGGGGGGTCCGTAGGGTGGAAGGACCGTGCACCTCCCACCTCCTACCGGAGGAGGGATTTTGTCCCCTACCCTAACCCTAACCCTAACCCTAACCCCTAACCCTAACCCTAACCCTAACCCCTAACCCTAACCTTAACCCTCCCCCTTCCCTAAACCTAACCCTAACCCCTCCCTTCCCTTTTCCCTAACCTCAACCCTTCCTCTCCCCTTCCCTAACCCCAAAACCCCCCCTTTTTTTTCCCTAACCCCAACCCCTCCCCTTTCCCTAACCTCAACCCCTCCTCTTCCCTTTCCTAACCCCAACCCCTCCCTTTTCCCTAACCCCAACCCTTCCCCTTTCCCTAACCTTAACCCCTCCCCTTTCCCTAACCCCAACCCTCTCCCTTTCCCTAACCTTAACCCCTTCCCCTCCCCTTTCCCTAACCCCAACCCTTCCCCTTTCCTAACCTTAACCCCTCCCCTTTCCCTAAACCCAACCCCATTTTGCCCTAACCCTAACCCCTCCCCTTTTATTTTATGCCTAACCTGGCCCTTACCCTTACCTTAACCCCTCCCTTTTGTTTAAGCCTAACCCTACTCTTGCCTAACCCTAACCACTCCCTTTTATGTTGCCCTATCCCTCCCTCAAAATTAACCCTACCAATCACAAATTAATTTTATTGGAGGTATGGTGGAAATTCATTTTTTACAATATTACAGTAAAGTACAGTAAAAACAATTTCATACATTGGACTTGTCCTTATAGGTAAAAAAAGTAATGGGTGGATTCATAATTAATAATTCATAAATAGGGGCTAAAAAAACATATATGGGACATTTATAGGGTTATAATCAATTAAAAAATCCAAATTCATTAAAAATATTAAAATTCATTCAAATATATGGATAAAAATCAATAATTACATTTTTGGGACATGAGGACAATCTAAAAAACACTTAATCTCTTAAAAACATGGATATAACAATTATGGGTTATTGGCAAGATTAAAAACATAAAAAATTGAAATCCATTAAAATATTACATTTCATTAAAATACATTAATTAAAATCAAGATTAGTCATTTATTAGGTTAAAAACAGTTTCATATACTTACCTTCACTAAAACAAGCTTTGCAACAAGTTTATTTCATGTTCTTGTTGCACAGTTAAAACTTTGAGGGGGTGGAGCCACAGAGCTTATAAATAAGGCTGAGGCACAGAGAGCTCATTCTCGCCTTGACAGCCGAAGGAGCAACATCTCTCCTAGTATTAGAGCCAGCCAGCTTTTTTCATTTAGAGTGTGCCAGACCTGAAGAAGACCCATACCGGGTCGAAACGTCGTCAGTGGCACACTTTTCAGTTTATTAATTCATATTTTATAAGACAATTTGATTTAATTTTGGATTAAAAAACATAATTTAATTTAAAAACAATCTGATTTCATTTTTTTTCTTCTTAAAAAACAATTAATAGTTCATTTTATTGGTTTCCTTTCCTTTTTTAGGAGGAAAGAGTTTTTAGTTCATTATATTTAAAAACAATACATCCTTTCCTTTACAGGAAAGCGCCTTTAGTTGTTTGTTTTGTATAAAAACAATTTCATCCTTTCCTTTTGGATTGCGCCCTTAGTTGTTTGTTGTTTGGTTGCATTTTCCATAAAAATAATTAAACGAAAAAAATCATAAAACCAAAAAAAGAATAAAAAAATCATAAAAGAGAAAAAACCATAAAAAATACAAAAGGAAAAGAATATAAAAATCATAAAAACGAAAAAACACACCAAAAAAAGAAAAAAACACATAAAAACAAAAATATGGGTTATTATGATTTTGATGGGGGGTGGACTGAGGTGCGCTATGGGCGCAGGCGTGAGCGAACCCAGCCACCCCACCCAAGGGATCAGCAGTACGGGGGGTCCGTAGGGTGGAAGGACCGTGCACCTCCCACCTCCTACCGGAGGAGGGATTTTGTCCCCTACCCTAGCCGGCCAGCGCCTCCCCCATGGGCTTCTCGATACACTGGTCCTCAATCCCGCTCCTACGCAGCGGTGGTCCGCCAAGGGAACCAGAGACCAGCCCGGAGATGGTTTTCTCCGCCGGGCAGAGGGTCTGAGGTTCGGCGACAACCAGCTGATCCCCAGTTTGGGAGACTGGTGCGGAAACTGCATGCGGTCATTAAAACCGTACACCATTTGCAAAACGTGGCACCAAAACCTGGGAAACCAGAGCCCCGCATGATTTCCAGGATGGTGACCATTCTTTCAGATATGATTAAGCCAGCTGCCCCAACACAGCGTACGGCAGATTTGATCGCTGGGAACGCTAAAAACTGGGGTCACAATACTTACCTGGTTCTGATGGAACATTATGAAGCAGGCCTTGAGGACCTTCTGGGGGAGATTTCACCCTCTCTTACCTCAGAATGGAAGAAGGCTTTTGAGGTGGCGGTTCGCTGGGCTAAACGGAACTTACCTCGTATCACGCAGGATGTTATTGACCACGCAGAGGCCTTAGTCACAGCTAGGACAGACACTGCAGGTCAGGCGCAGGCACAGGCCCCACAGCAGCCGCCGGTGCAGGCTCCACAGCAGCCACCGGTGCAGGCTCCACAGCAGCCACAGGTGCAGGCTCCACAGCGGACAAGGGTCACGGTCCAGACCCAGAGTCCACAGCGACCTGCAAGCCAGAGTTCGGTGACTAGCCGCCGTGATCAGGAGCCTGGTGATTGGCCAGAGTTTCCTCGTGAGCGCAGGGAAGCGCGGAGGGTTGGGAGGAAGACTAGGGGCCGGGTCCTGATAGAGGATGACCCACCCTCAGAGCCTGAGATTGATCAAATGGACGAGTTCAGGCCCCTGCCATCCCCCGCCCTTAGCTCCACGCATTTGGAGCTAGAGGCCTTGTTTGATGAGTTACAGGCAGAGGAAGAAAGAGAGGAACTGGCAGCTCGCAGTCCTCGCGCCTCGAGGCAGGTGACTGCCCAGGTTCACCGGGACTCTTCCCAGGAGGAAGATGTCTTTGAGGAGTCCTCTGACCATTTTACATCACCGGAGCCTCAGAGGTTTAGAGTATTTAGGCACCCCAACACCCAGAGAAAACTCACAGACTGGAGTTTGTCGGTCCACAAGAAGTGGCTCATAGTGGGGGACTCGAACCTTTGCAACCTACCTGAATTTTTCTTCAAAGACCTGCAGGTCGAGAGCTTTCCGGGGGGCCATTTCCGTCATGGACAGGCCCTCATGGAAAAGACCATTCCACCGCCGAATCTGGTGGTGGAGAAGGTTGTGTTGTCCTTCGGCATGAACAGTAGGGGGAACAAATCTAAAGAGACGACTGTTAAAAACCTTCAAGGGGCAATTAGGTCCACCAAACGCAAGTTCCCCTACGCCGACGTGTGGATTCCTCTCATCAACTTTTCCCCGTCTCTCCCTGCGGAGGAAAGAGAAAATCTTCAGACTCTGAATGAGCACATTGAGAGGAACATGCCCTTCATTCCTTTGCTACCTGAGGGTAGATTTCAGACAGAGGCTGATGATGTGCACTGGACTGCGGAGACGGGTAGTGCGATGTTCGACCACTGGAGGGCGTTTTTAAACTTCAAATCCCCCTGAGTCCTCGACAGGAGGGGGTGAAGGGAGTACAGTCCTTTCAGGCTCAGGATGTGGTTGTTTTAGCAAAAAATTTTATTCTTTCTAAACCACAGCACAACCTGCTGAGCAAAGGACTATCTTTTGTTCCGACTCTAGACTTAGGCAGGGACCAAAAAGCACAATTTCAATTAGACATACAAAATTACCATCGGAAAATTAAATTAGCTAGTTATTTTAAGAATACTAATAAAAGAGGAATCTTACCTTTTATCGGACCTTCACACTGGACGCCGCCCATGCACGATTTGCCGCCGGAGATTGGCATTTTAATTCATGAAGACCTGGAAACAATTAAAAAACATTACAAATTAGTTCATGAGAAATACAATATTTCATTAGAAGAAGCAAAAGCATTGAGAGAGTTAAAAAATACGAGACACATTGTAATTAAGCCAGCTGATAAGGGGTCAGCTGTTGTCATTTTGAGTAGAGAACAATATATATTTGAGGTGGAGCGGCAGCTGAGTGATACGGTTTATTATAAAAAGCTGGAAAAACCAATTTATATGGAGACTATTCCCATGGTAGCAAACATATTGGACACCCTAAAAAAGAAGAAATTCATTAATGCAAAACAGAGGCAATATTTGATGGGGACAGTGCAGCCTAGAGAAAGGAGATTTTATATTCTCCCTAAAATCCATAAAAGCCCAGAGAAGTGGACAATTCCATTTGAAATCCCCCCAGGGAGACCAATCGTCTCTGACTGTGGGAGTGAGACGTATTTCACAGCAGAATATTTGGATTATTACTTGAACCCGTTGTCTACCAAACACCCTGCCTACGTCAGAGATACTTACCATTTTCTGGATATGGTTAAAAGCATCAGGATCCCGTCGGACTTTTATTTCTTTTCCATGGATGTGGACAGTTTGTATACTAATATTCCCATCCAGGCTGGAATTCATTGTGTTAAAAAAATGTTTGAGAAATACCCTGATCCCAAAAGGCCAGATGAGGAACTGTTAAAATTATTGGAGATCAATCTGACCAGGAATGATTTTATGTTCAATGGGGCTTTTTATTTACAGATTAAAGGAACAGCCATGGGCAAAAGGTTTGCCCCAGCCTATGCTAACATTTTTATGGCCAATTGGGAAGAGGAAGTTTTTAAGAAATGCACTCAGAAGCCAGCGTATTATTTCCGTTATTTGGATGACATATTTGGTATTTGGACGGGATCCGCAGAGGATTTCAAGCAGTTCATCGAGATCTTAAATTCCCACGATGCGTCTATTCAGCTAAAAACAGAGTTCAATAAGGACACAATTGATTTTTTAGACACTACGGTATTTAAAGGGCAAGACTTTCACACGACACGTAAGCTGGAGGTGAAGGTATATTTTAAGAGCACAGACACACACGCCTTACTGTATAAAACAAGTTTCCATCCAAAACACACCTTCAAAGGCATTGTGAAGTCGCAGCTTCTTAGGTTTAAGAGAATATGTACTAGAGAGGAGGATTTCAGGGAAGCGGTACTTACCTTATTCAGGGCTCTTCGGAAGAGAGGCTATTCCAGAACCTTCCTGAGGCACAGCCTGAGCACGTTCCTGGAAAGGAAAGAAAGAAAAGAGGAGAATTTAATTCCTCTCATTTCGACCTTCTCGTCCGTTACTCACCTTCTCCATGGTAAACTGAAAACTAATTTTGAACATGTCTTGGCCCGCACAGAGGTATTTCCACCTTCTAAGGTGATTTCGGCCTACAAACGGAACAAGAATTTGCTGGACGTTCTAGTTCAAGCTAAATTGCCGTCACTTACCTGTGAAAAACCAGTGATGTGGGAGGAGCGGTTTGTGAGACTGACTTTTGTGCACAATGATCGAGACAAAACAGTCACTAGGGTCCAGCAGGGTTTTACTCCGAGATCTCGAAACTGCATTTATCTTATCTTTTGTACTCACTGTAGGATGAAATATGTTGGAGAAACCAAGAACACCTTGTCCACACGGATGATTCAACACCGATATAATATCCGGAACAGAAAGGAAGTGGACACACCTTTTGTGAAGCATTTTTTGGATCATGGCTTGGCTTCGATGAGAGTGGCAGGGCTGCAAAGGGACATTAATTGGACAGATTGGGAGCGAAAAAAGAGGGAAAGGCATTGGATTTTCTTATTGGGTACAAGGGAACCATTTGGGTTAAATTTGAAGAACAACTAGGAGGTCAATTATCTTGGACACAAAAACCATGGGATTATACCCTCCCCTTCCCCTAACCTTAACCCTCCCCCTTCCCTAAACCTAACCCTAACCCCTCCCTTCCCTTTTCCCTAACCTCAACCCTTCCTCTCCCCTTCCCTAACCCCAAAACCCCCCCTTTTTTTTCCCTAACCCCAACCCCTCCCCTTTCCCTAACCTCAACCCCTCCTCTTCCCTTTCCTAACCCCAACCCCTCCCTTTTCCCTAACCCCAACCCTTCCCCTTTCCCTAACCTTAACCCCTCCCCTTTCCCTAACCCCAACCCTCTCCCTTTCCCTAACCTTAACCCCTTCCCCTCCCCTTTCCCTAACCCCAACCCTTCCCCTTTCCTAACCTTAACCCCTCCCCTTTCCCTAAACCCAACCCCATTTTGCCCTAACCCTAACCCCTCCCCTTTTATTTTATGCCTAACCTGGCCCTTACCCTTACCTTAACCCCTCCCTTTTGTTTAAGCCTAACCCTACTCTTGCCTAACCCTAACCACTCCCTTTTATGTTGCCCTATCCCTCCCTCAAAATTAACCCTACCAATCACAAATTAATTTTATTGGAGGTATGGTGGAAATTCATTTTTTACAATATTACAGTAAAGTACAGTAAAAACAATTTCATACATTGGACTTGTCCTTATAGGTAAAAAAAGTAATGGGTGGATTCATAATTAATAATTCATAAATAGGGGCTAAAAAAACATATATGGGACATTTATAGGGTTATAATCAATTAAAAAATCCAAATTCATTAAAAATATTAAAATTCATTCAAATATATGGATAAAAATCAATAATTACATTTTTGGGACATGAGGACAATCTAAAAAACACTTAATCTCTTAAAAACATGGATATAACAATTATGGGTTATTGGCAAGATTAAAAACATAAAAAATTGAAATCCATTAAAATATTACATTTCATTAAAATACATTAATTAAAATCAAGATTAGTCATTTATTAGGTTAAAAACAGTTTCATATACTTACCTTCACTAAAACAAGCTTTGCAACAAGTTTATTTCATGTTCTTGTTGCACAGTTAAAACTTTGAGGGGGTGGAGCCACAGAGCTTATAAATAAGGCTGAGGCACAGAGAGCTCATTCTCGCCTTGACAGCCGAAGGAGCAACATCTCTCCTAGTATTAGAGCCAGCCAGCTTTTTTCATTTAGAGTGTGCCAGACCTGAAGAAGACCCATACCGGGTCGAAACGTCGTCAGTGGCACACTTTTCAGTTTATTAATTCATATTTTATAAGACAATTTGATTTAATTTTGGATTAAAAAACATAATTTAATTTAAAAACAATCTGATTTCATTTTTTTTCTTCTTAAAAAACAATTAATAGTTCATTTTATTGGTTTCCTTTCCTTTTTTAGGAGGAAAGAGTTTTTAGTTCATTATATTTAAAAACAATACATCCTTTCCTTTACAGGAAAGCGCCTTTAGTTGTTTGTTTTGTATAAAAACAATTTCATCCTTTCCTTTTGGATTGCGCCCTTAGTTGTTTGTTGTTTGGTTGCATTTTCCATAAAAATAATTAAACGAAAAAAATCATAAAACCAAAAAAAGAATAAAAAAATCATAAAAGAGAAAAAACCATAAAAAATACAAAAGGAAAAGAATATAAAAATCATAAAAACGAAAAAACACACCAAAAAAAGAAAAAAACACATAAAAACAAAAATATGGGTTATTATGATTTTGATGGGGGGTGGACTGAGGTGCGCTATGGGCGCAGGCGTGAGCGAACCCAGCCACCCCACCCAAGGGATCAGCAGTACGGGGGGTCCGTAGGGTGGAAGGACCGTGCACCTCCCACCTCCTACCGGAGGAGGGATTTTGTCCCCTACCCTAACCCTAACCCTAACCCTAACCCTAACCCTACCCTAACCCTAACCCTAACCCTAACCCTAACCCTAACCCCTAACCCTAACCCTACCCTAACCCCTCTTTTCTAAACCTAGTGGGGGGCAGAAATTCTTTTCTAAACCTATCCTTCTGCCCCCTACTTTGGTGGGGGGCAGAAATTCTTTTCTAAACCTATACCAGCCGGGGCCTCCTGGGGGCTACTTAATTTTTGAGCCCAAGTTGGCTACCCCCCCACCCCACTATTCTAACCCTTACCTTAACCATTTGATTTATTGCCTAACCCTAACCTATTTTAACCCTAATTGATTTTAACCCTAATTCCCTATTCTGTTCTTCTCTGATTTCATGGCCTAAGTCTCTATTTATTCCTAGCCCACTATTCTAGTGCCCGCTGTCCTATTACCCGAATTTTATTTTAAAGCCAAAGGAAACTAAGCCAAGTCAAACAAAACAAAGAGGAAGGCACAAGAAAAACCAAATAGGGATGGGAGTAGGGACAGTGTGAGGCTAAGGGAGTGAGGCAGAGGAAGAGGACGGGATGGAAGCAAGGAGGATGGACAGAGCAGAATGGTGGATGGGAAGTAGAAATTAATTATAATTCAATGGAAGGCAAATTGTCCTAGAAAAACAATGGGAAATTAAAAAGGGAAATTATAAGGCAAATTAATGAAAGAAAGACACTTGAACACAAATATGTTGTTAAAATAATTTTATTGAACCTAAATTAGATGATACTTACCAGGATCTCCAACCGCAGACCTGAAAAACAAAGCAAAAACAAAATTAGGTACAAACTCAAATTAGAGACAGGGATAGAAGGAAAGGGAAAGGAGGAGGAGTATAGTCAAGAGGGACAGGAGTGAGGAGAAGCAAGCCCAGTCAGGCATCCCACTTCCTAGGCTAACTGGTCCGCCTGAGGAAGGCCAAAGCAGGCCGAAACGTTGCTGGACCTAGAGTCCAATTTTTGGATAACCCACCACCTTCGGGTGGTGAAACCCCTTAGCCCCCAGGGTGGAGTGTGCACCTTCTGCCCCCTACTTTGGTGGGGGGCAGAAATTCTTTTCTAAACCTATACCAGCCGGGGCCTCCTGGGGGCTACTTAATTTTTGAGCCCAAGTTGGCTACCCCCCCACCCCACTATTCTAACCCTTACCTTAACCATTTGATTTATTGCCTAACCCTAACCTATTTTAACCCTAATTGATTTTAACCCTAATTCCCTATTCTGTTCTTCTCTGATTTCATGGCCTAAGTCTCTATTTATTCCTAGCCCACTATTCTAGTGCCCGCTGTCCTATTACCCGAATTTTATTTTAAAGCCAAAGGAAACTAAGCCAAGTCAAACAAAACAAAGAGGAAGGCACAAGAAAAACCAAATAGGGATGGGAGTAGGGACAGTGTGAGGCTAAGGGAGTGAGGCAGAGGAAGAGGACGGGATGGAAGCAAGGAGGATGGACAGAGCAGAATGGTGGATGGGAAGTAGAAATTAATTATAATTCAATGGAAGGCAAATTGTCCTAGAAAAACAATGGGAAATTAAAAAGGGAAATTATAAGGCAAATTAATGAAAGAAAGACACTTGAACACAAATATGTTGTTAAAATAATTTTATTGAACCTAAATTAGATGATACTTACCAGGATCTCCAACCGCAGACCTGAAAAACAAAGCAAAAACAAAATTAGGTACAAACTCAAATTAGAGACAGGGATAGAAGGAAAGGGAAAGGAGGAGGAGTATAGTCAAGAGGGACAGGAGTGAGGAGAAGCAAGCCCAGTCAGGCATCCCACTTCCTAGGCTAACTGGTCCGCCTGAGGAAGGCCAAAGCAGGCCGAAACGTTGCTGGACCTAGAGTCCAATTTTTGGATAACCCACCACCTTCGGGTGGTGAAACCCCTTAGCCCCCAGGGTGGAGTGTGCACCTTCTGCCCCCTACTTTGGTGGGGGGCAGAAATTCTTTTCTAAACCTATACCAGCCGGGGCCTCCTGGGGGCTACTTAATTTTTGAGCCCAAGTTGGCTACCCCCCCACCCCACTATTCTAACCCTTACCTTAACCATTTGATTTATTGCCTAACCCTAACCTATTTTAACCCTAATTGATTTTAACCCTAATTCCCTATTCTGTTCTTCTCTGATTTCATGGCCTAAGTCTCTATTTATTCCTAGCCCACTATTCTAGTGCCCGCTGTCCTATTACCCGAATTTTATTTTAAAGCCAAAGGAAACTAAGCCAAGTCAAACAAAACAAAGAGGAAGGCACAAGAAAAACCAAATAGGGATGGGAGTAGGGACAGTGTGAGGCTAAGGGAGTGAGGCAGAGGAAGAGGACGGGATGGAAGCAAGGAGGATGGACAGAGCAGAATGGTGGATGGGAAGTAGAAATTAATTATAATTCAATGGAAGGCAAATTGTCCTAGAAAAACAATGGGAAATTAAAAAGGGAAATTATAAGGCAAATTAATGAAAGAAAGACACTTGAACACAAATATGTTGTTAAAATAATTTTATTGAACCTAAATTAGATGATACTTACCAGGATCTCCAACCGCAGACCTGAAAAACAAAGCAAAAACAAAATTAGGTACAAACTCAAATTAGAGACAGGGATAGAAGGAAAGGGAAAGGAGGAGGAGTATAGTCAAGAGGGACAGGAGTGAGGAGAAGCAAGCCCAGTCAGGCATCCCACTTCCTAGGCTAACTGGTCCGCCTGAGGAAGGCCAAAGCAGGCCGAAACGTTGCTGGACCTAGAGTCCAATTTTTGGATAACCCACCACCTTCGGGTGGTGAAACCCCTTAGCCCCCAGGGTGGAGTGTGCACCTTCTGCCCCCTACTTTGGTGGGGGGCAGAAATTCTTTTCTAAACCTATACCAGCCGGGGCCTCCTGGGGGCTACTTAATTTTTGAGCCCAAGTTGGCTACCCCCCCACCCCACTATTCTAACCCTTACCTTAACCATTTGATTTATTGCCTAACCCTAACCTATTTTAACCCTAATTGATTTTAACCCTAATTCCCTATTCTGTTCTTCTCTGATTTCATGGCCTAAGTCTCTATTTATTCCTAGCCCACTATTCTAGTGCCCGCTGTCCTATTACCCGAATTTTATTTTAAAGCCAAAGGAAACTAAGCCAAGTCAAACAAAACAAAGAGGAAGGCACAAGAAAAACCAAATAGGGATGGGAGTAGGGACAGTGTGAGGCTAAGGGAGTGAGGCAGAGGAAGAGGACGGGATGGAAGCAAGGAGGATGGACAGAGCAGAATGGTGGATGGGAAGTAGAAATTAATTATAATTCAATGGAAGGCAAATTGTCCTAGAAAAACAATGGGAAATTAAAAAGGGAAATTATAAGGCAAATTAATGAAAGAAAGACACTTGAACACAAATATGTTGTTAAAATAATTTTATTGAACCTAAATTAGATGATACTTACCAGGATCTCCAACCGCAGACCTGAAAAACAAAGCAAAAACAAAATTAGGTACAAACTCAAATTAGAGACAGGGATAGAAGGAAAGGGAAAGGAGGAGGAGTATAGTCAAGAGGGACAGGAGTGAGGAGAAGCAAGCCCAGTCAGGCATCCCACTTCCTAGGCTAACTGGTCCGCCTGAGGAAGGCCAAAGCAGGCCGAAACGTTGCTGGACCTAGAGTCCAATTTTTGGATAACCCACCACCTTCGGGTGGTGAAACCCCTTAGCCCCCAGGGTGGAGTGTGCACCTTCTGCCCCCTACTTTGGTGGGGGGCAGAAATTCTTTTCTAAACCTATACCAGCCGGGGCCTCCTGGGGGCTACTTAATTTTTGAGCCCAAGTTGGCTACCCCCCCACCCCACTATTCTAACCCTTACCTTAACCATTTGATTTATTGCCTAACCCTAACCTATTTTAACCCTAATTGATTTTAACCCTAATTCCCTATTCTGTTCTTCTCTGATTTCATGGCCTAAGTCTCTATTTATTCCTAGCCCACTATTCTAGTGCCCGCTGTCCTATTACCCGAATTTTATTTTAAAGCCAAAGGAAACTAAGCCAAGTCAAACAAAACAAAGAGGAAGGCACAAGAAAAACCAAATAGGGATGGGAGTAGGGACAGTGTGAGGCTAAGGGAGTGAGGCAGAGGAAGAGGACGGGATGGAAGCAAGGAGGATGGACAGAGCAGAATGGTGGATGGGAAGTAGAAATTAATTATAATTCAATGGAAGGCAAATTGTCCTAGAAAAACAATGGGAAATTAAAAAGGGAAATTATAAGGCAAATTAATGAAAGAAAGACACTTGAACACAAATATGTTGTTAAAATAATTTTATTGAACCTAAATTAGATGATACTTACCAGGATCTCCAACCGCAGACCTGAAAAACAAAGCAAAAACAAAATTAGGTACAAACTCAAATTAGAGACAGGGATAGAAGGAAAGGGAAAGGAGGAGGAGTATAGTCAAGAGGGACAGGAGTGAGGAGAAGCAAGCCCAGTCAGGCATCCCACTTCCTAGGCTAACTGGTCCGCCTGAGGAAGGCCAAAGCAGGCCGAAACGTTGCTGGACCTAGAGTCCAATTTTTGGATAACCCACCACCTTCGGGTGGTGAAACCCCTTAGCCCCCAGGGTGGAGTGTGCACCTTCTGCCCCCTACTTTGGTGGGGGGCAGAAATTCTTTTCTAAACCTATACCAGCCGGGGCCTCCTGGGGGCTACTTAATTTTTGAGCCCAAGTTGGCTACCCCCCCACCCCACTATTCTAACCCTTACCTTAACCATTTGATTTATTGCCTAACCCTAACCTATTTTAACCCTAATTGATTTTAACCCTAATTCCCTATTCTGTTCTTCTCTGATTTCATGGCCTAAGTCTCTATTTATTCCTAGCCCACTATTCTAGTGCCCGCTGTCCTATTACCCGAATTTTATTTTAAAGCCAAAGGAAACTAAGCCAAGTCAAACAAAACAAAGAGGAAGGCACAAGAAAAACCAAATAGGGATGGGAGTAGGGACAGTGTGAGGCTAAGGGAGTGAGGCAGAGGAAGAGGACGGGATGGAAGCAAGGAGGATGGACAGAGCAGAATGGTGGATGGGAAGTAGAAATTAATTATAATTCAATGGAAGGCAAATTGTCCTAGAAAAACAATGGGAAATTAAAAAGGGAAATTATAAGGCAAATTAATGAAAGAAAGACACTTGAACACAAATATGTTGTTAAAATAATTTTATTGAACCTAAATTAGATGATACTTACCAGGATCTCCAACCGCAGACCTGAAAAACAAAGCAAAAACAAAATTAGGTACAAACTCAAATTAGAGACAGGGATAGAAGGAAAGGGAAAGGAGGAGGAGTATAGTCAAGAGGGACAGGAGTGAGGAGAAGCAAGCCCAGTCAGGCATCCCACTTCCTAGGCTAACTGGTCCGCCTGAGGAAGGCCAAAGCAGGCCGAAACGTTGCTGGACCTAGAGTCCAATTTTTGGATAACCCACCACCTTCGGGTGGTGAAACCCCTTAGCCCCCAGGGTGGAGTGTGCACCTTCTGCCCCCTACTTTGGTGGGGGGCAGAAATTCTTTTCTAAACCTATACCAGCCGGGGCCTCCTGGGGGCTACTTAATTTTTGAGCCCAAGTTGGCTACCCCCCCACCCCACTATTCTAACCCTTACCTTAACCATTTGATTTATTGCCTAACCCTAACCTATTTTAACCCTAATTGATTTTAACCCTAATTCCCTATTCTGTTCTTCTCTGATTTCATGGCCTAAGTCTCTATTTATTCCTAGCCCACTATTCTAGTGCCCGCTGTCCTATTACCCGAATTTTATTTTAAAGCCAAAGGAAACTAAGCCAAGTCAAACAAAACAAAGAGGAAGGCACAAGAAAAACCAAATAGGGATGGGAGTAGGGACAGTGTGAGGCTAAGGGAGTGAGGCAGAGGAAGAGGACGGGATGGAAGCAAGGAGGATGGACAGAGCAGAATGGTGGATGGGAAGTAGAAATTAATTATAATTCAATGGAAGGCAAATTGTCCTAGAAAAACAATGGGAAATTAAAAAGGGAAATTATAAGGCAAATTAATGAAAGAAAGACACTTGAACACAAATATGTTGTTAAAATAATTTTATTGAACCTAAATTAGATGATACTTACCAGGATCTCCAACCGCAGACCTGAAAAACAAAGCAAAAACAAAATTAGGTACAAACTCAAATTAGAGACAGGGATAGAAGGAAAGGGAAAGGAGGAGGAGTATAGTCAAGAGGGACAGGAGTGAGGAGAAGCAAGCCCAGTCAGGCATCCCACTTCCTAGGCTAACTGGTCCGCCTGAGGAAGGCCAAAGCAGGCCGAAACGTTGCTGGACCTAGAGTCCAATTTTTGGATAACCCACCACCTTCGGGTGGTGAAACCCCTTAGCCCCCAGGGTGGAGTGTGCACCTTCTGCCCCCTACTTTGGTGGGGGGCAGAAATTCTTTTCTAAACCTATACCAGCCGGGGCCTCCTGGGGGCTACTTAATTTTTGAGCCCAAGTTGGCTACCCCCCCACCCCACTATTCTAACCCTTACCTTAACCATTTGATTTATTGCCTAACCCTAACCTATTTTAACCCTAATTGATTTTAACCCTAATTCCCTATTCTGTTCTTCTCTGATTTCATGGCCTAAGTCTCTATTTATTCCTAGCCCACTATTCTAGTGCCCGCTGTCCTATTACCCGAATTTTATTTTAAAGCCAAAGGAAACTAAGCCAAGTCAAACAAAACAAAGAGGAAGGCACAAGAAAAACCAAATAGGGATGGGAGTAGGGACAGTGTGAGGCTAAGGGAGTGAGGCAGAGGAAGAGGACGGGATGGAAGCAAGGAGGATGGACAGAGCAGAATGGTGGATGGGAAGTAGAAATTAATTATAATTCAATGGAAGGCAAATTGTCCTAGAAAAACAATGGGAAATTAAAAAGGGAAATTATAAGGCAAATTAATGAAAGAAAGACACTTGAACACAAATATGTTGTTAAAATAATTTTATTGAACCTAAATTAGATGATACTTACCAGGATCTCCAACCGCAGACCTGAAAAACAAAGCAAAAACAAAATTAGGTACAAACTCAAATTAGAGACAGGGATAGAAGGAAAGGGAAAGGAGGAGGAGTATAGTCAAGAGGGACAGGAGTGAGGAGAAGCAAGCCCAGTCAGGCATCCCACTTCCTAGGCTAACTGGTCCGCCTGAGGAAGGCCAAAGCAGGCCGAAACGTTGCTGGACCTAGAGTCCAATTTTTGGATAACCCACCACCTTCGGGTGGTGAAACCCCTTAGCCCCCAGGGTGGAGTGTGCACCTTCTGCCCCCTACTTTGGTGGGGGGCAGAAATTCTTTTCTAAACCTATACCAGCCGGGGCCTCCTGGGGGCTACTTAATTTTTGAGCCCAAGTTGGCTACCCCCCCACCCCACTATTCTAACCCTTACCTTAACCATTTGATTTATTGCCTAACCCTAACCTATTTTAACCCTAATTGATTTTAACCCTAATTCCCTATTCTGTTCTTCTCTGATTTCATGGCCTAAGTCTCTATTTATTCCTAGCCCACTATTCTAGTGCCCGCTGTCCTATTACCCGAATTTTATTTTAAAGCCAAAGGAAACTAAGCCAAGTCAAACAAAACAAAGAGGAAGGCACAAGAAAAACCAAATAGGGATGGGAGTAGGGACAGTGTGAGGCTAAGGGAGTGAGGCAGAGGAAGAGGACGGGATGGAAGCAAGGAGGATGGACAGAGCAGAATGGTGGATGGGAAGTAGAAATTAATTATAATTCAATGGAAGGCAAATTGTCCTAGAAAAACAATGGGAAATTAAAAAGGGAAATTATAAGGCAAATTAATGAAAGAAAGACACTTGAACACAAATATGTTGTTAAAATAATTTTATTGAACCTAAATTAGATGATACTTACCAGGATCTCCAACCGCAGACCTGAAAAACAAAGCAAAAACAAAATTAGGTACAAACTCAAATTAGAGACAGGGATAGAAGGAAAGGGAAAGGAGGAGGAGTATAGTCAAGAGGGACAGGAGTGAGGAGAAGCAAGCCCAGTCAGGCATCCCACTTCCTAGGCTAACTGGTCCGCCTGAGGAAGGCCAAAGCAGGCCGAAACGTTGCTGGACCTAGAGTCCAATTTTTGGATAACCCACCACCTTCGGGTGGTGAAACCCCTTAGCCCCCAGGGTGGAGTGTGCACCTTCTGCCCCCTACTTTGGTGGGGGGCAGAAATTCTTTTCTAAACCTATACCAGCCGGGGCCTCCTGGGGGCTACTTAATTTTTGAGCCCAAGTTGGCTACCCCCCCACCCCACTATTCTAACCCTTACCTTAACCATTTGATTTATTGCCTAACCCTAACCTATTTTAACCCTAATTGATTTTAACCCTAATTCCCTATTCTGTTCTTCTCTGATTTCATGGCCTAAGTCTCTATTTATTCCTAGCCCACTATTCTAGTGCCCGCTGTCCTATTACCCGAATTTTATTTTAAAGCCAAAGGAAACTAAGCCAAGTCAAACAAAACAAAGAGGAAGGCACAAGAAAAACCAAATAGGGATGGGAGTAGGGACAGTGTGAGGCTAAGGGAGTGAGGCAGAGGAAGAGGACGGGATGGAAGCAAGGAGGATGGACAGAGCAGAATGGTGGATGGGAAGTAGAAATTAATTATAATTCAATGGAAGGCAAATTGTCCTAGAAAAACAATGGGAAATTAAAAAGGGAAATTATAAGGCAAATTAATGAAAGAAAGACACTTGAACACAAATATGTTGTTAAAATAATTTTATTGAACCTAAATTAGATGATACTTACCAGGATCTCCAACCGCAGACCTGAAAAACAAAGCAAAAACAAAATTAGGTACAAACTCAAATTAGAGACAGGGATAGAAGGAAAGGGAAAGGAGGAGGAGTATAGTCAAGAGGGACAGGAGTGAGGAGAAGCAAGCCCAGTCAGGCATCCCACTTCCTAGGCTAACTGGTCCGCCTGAGGAAGGCCAAAGCAGGCCGAAACGTTGCTGGACCTAGAGTCCAATTTTTGGATAACCCACCACCTTCGGGTGGTGAAACCCCTTAGCCCCCAGGGTGGAGTGTGCACCTTCTGCCCCCTACTTTGGTGGGGGGCAGAAATTCTTTTCTAAACCTATACCAGCCGGGGCCTCCTGGGGGCTACTTAATTTTTGAGCCCAAGTTGGCTACCCCCCCACCCCACTATTCTAACCCTTACCTTAACCATTTGATTTATTGCCTAACCCTAACCTATTTTAACCCTAATTGATTTTAACCCTAATTCCCTATTCTGTTCTTCTCTGATTTCATGGCCTAAGTCTCTATTTATTCCTAGCCCACTATTCTAGTGCCCGCTGTCCTATTACCCGAATTTTATTTTAAAGCCAAAGGAAACTAAGCCAAGTCAAACAAAACAAAGAGGAAGGCACAAGAAAAACCAAATAGGGATGGGAGTAGGGACAGTGTGAGGCTAAGGGAGTGAGGCAGAGGAAGAGGACGGGATGGAAGCAAGGAGGATGGACAGAGCAGAATGGTGGATGGGAAGTAGAAATTAATTATAATTCAATGGAAGGCAAATTGTCCTAGAAAAACAATGGGAAATTAAAAAGGGAAATTATAAGGCAAATTAATGAAAGAAAGACACTTGAACACAAATATGTTGTTAAAATAATTTTATTGAACCTAAATTAGATGATACTTACCAGGATCTCCAACCGCAGACCTGAAAAACAAAGCAAAAACAAAATTAGGTACAAACTCAAATTAGAGACAGGGATAGAAGGAAAGGGAAAGGAGGAGGAGTATAGTCAAGAGGGACAGGAGTGAGGAGAAGCAAGCCCAGTCAGGCATCCCACTTCCTAGGCTAACTGGTCCGCCTGAGGAAGGCCAAAGCAGGCCGAAACGTTGCTGGACCTAGAGTCCAATTTTTGGATAACCCACCACCTTCGGGTGGTGAAACCCCTTAGCCCCCAGGGTGGAGTGTGCACCTTCTGCCCCCTACTTTGGTGGGGGGCAGAAATTCTTTTCTAAACCTATACCAGCCGGGGCCTCCTGGGGGCTACTTAATTTTTGAGCCCAAGTTGGCTACCCCCCCACCCCACTATTCTAACCCTTACCTTAACCATTTGATTTATTGCCTAACCCTAACCTATTTTAACCCTAATTGATTTTAACCCTAATTCCCTATTCTGTTCTTCTCTGATTTCATGGCCTAAGTCTCTATTTATTCCTAGCCCACTATTCTAGTGCCCGCTGTCCTATTACCCGAATTTTATTTTAAAGCCAAAGGAAACTAAGCCAAGTCAAACAAAACAAAGAGGAAGGCACAAGAAAAACCAAATAGGGATGGGAGTAGGGACAGTGTGAGGCTAAGGGAGTGAGGCAGAGGAAGAGGACGGGATGGAAGCAAGGAGGATGGACAGAGCAGAATGGTGGATGGGAAGTAGAAATTAATTATAATTCAATGGAAGGCAAATTGTCCTAGAAAAACAATGGGAAATTAAAAAGGGAAATTATAAGGCAAATTAATGAAAGAAAGACACTTGAACACAAATATGTTGTTAAAATAATTTTATTGAACCTAAATTAGATGATACTTACCAGGATCTCCAACCGCAGACCTGAAAAACAAAGCAAAAACAAAATTAGGTACAAACTCAAATTAGAGACAGGGATAGAAGGAAAGGGAAAGGAGGAGGAGTATAGTCAAGAGGGACAGGAGTGAGGAGAAGCAAGCCCAGTCAGGCATCCCACTTCCTAGGCTAACTGGTCCGCCTGAGGAAGGCCAAAGCAGGCCGAAACGTTGCTGGACCTAGAGTCCAATTTTTGGATAACCCACCACCTTCGGGTGGTGAAACCCCTTAGCCCCCAGGGTGGAGTGTGCACCTTCTGCCCCCTACTTTGGTGGGGGGCAGAAATTCTTTTCTAAACCTATACCAGCCGGGGCCTCCTGGGGGCTACTTAATTTTTGAGCCCAAGTTGGCTACCCCCCCACCCCACTATTCTAACCCTTACCTTAACCATTTGATTTATTGCCTAACCCTAACCTATTTTAACCCTAATTGATTTTAACCCTAATTCCCTATTCTGTTCTTCTCTGATTTCATGGCCTAAGTCTCTATTTATTCCTAGCCCACTATTCTAGTGCCCGCTGTCCTATTACCCGAATTTTATTTTAAAGCCAAAGGAAACTAAGCCAAGTCAAACAAAACAAAGAGGAAGGCACAAGAAAAACCAAATAGGGATGGGAGTAGGGACAGTGTGAGGCTAAGGGAGTGAGGCAGAGGAAGAGGACGGGATGGAAGCAAGGAGGATGGACAGAGCAGAATGGTGGATGGGAAGTAGAAATTAATTATAATTCAATGGAAGGCAAATTGTCCTAGAAAAACAATGGGAAATTAAAAAGGGAAATTATAAGGCAAATTAATGAAAGAAAGACACTTGAACACAAATATGTTGTTAAAATAATTTTATTGAACCTAAATTAGATGATACTTACCAGGATCTCCAACCGCAGACCTGAAAAACAAAGCAAAAACAAAATTAGGTACAAACTCAAATTAGAGACAGGGATAGAAGGAAAGGGAAAGGAGGAGGAGTATAGTCAAGAGGGACAGGAGTGAGGAGAAGCAAGCCCAGTCAGGCATCCCACTTCCTAGGCTAACTGGTCCGCCTGAGGAAGGCCAAAGCAGGCCGAAACGTTGCTGGACCTAGAGTCCAATTTTTGGATAACCCACCACCTTCGGGTGGTGAAACCCCTTAGCCCCCAGGGTGGAGTGTGCACCTTCTGCCCCCTACTTTGGTGGGGGGCAGAAATTCTTTTCTAAACCTATACCAGCCGGGGCCTCCTGGGGGCTACTTAATTTTTGAGCCCAAGTTGGCTACCCCCCCACCCCACTATTCTAACCCTTACCTTAACCATTTGATTTATTGCCTAACCCTAACCTATTTTAACCCTAATTGATTTTAACCCTAATTCCCTATTCTGTTCTTCTCTGATTTCATGGCCTAAGTCTCTATTTATTCCTAGCCCACTATTCTAGTGCCCGCTGTCCTATTACCCGAATTTTATTTTAAAGCCAAAGGAAACTAAGCCAAGTCAAACAAAACAAAGAGGAAGGCACAAGAAAAACCAAATAGGGATGGGAGTAGGGACAGTGTGAGGCTAAGGGAGTGAGGCAGAGGAAGAGGACGGGATGGAAGCAAGGAGGATGGACAGAGCAGAATGGTGGATGGGAAGTAGAAATTAATTATAATTCAATGGAAGGCAAATTGTCCTAGAAAAACAATGGGAAATTAAAAAGGGAAATTATAAGGCAAATTAATGAAAGAAAGACACTTGAACACAAATATGTTGTTAAAATAATTTTATTGAACCTAAATTAGATGATACTTACCAGGATCTCCAACCGCAGACCTGAAAAACAAAGCAAAAACAAAATTAGGTACAAACTCAAATTAGAGACAGGGATAGAAGGAAAGGGAAAGGAGGAGGAGTATAGTCAAGAGGGACAGGAGTGAGGAGAAGCAAGCCCAGTCAGGCATCCCACTTCCTAGGCTAACTGGTCCGCCTGAGGAAGGCCAAAGCAGGCCGAAACGTTGCTGGACCTAGAGTCCAATTTTTGGATAACCCACCACCTTCGGGTGGTGAAACCCCTTAGCCCCCAGGGTGGAGTGTGCACCTTCTGCCCCCTACTTTGGTGGGGGGCAGAAATTCTTTTCTAAACCTATACCAGCCGGGGCCTCCTGGGGGCTACTTAATTTTTGAGCCCAAGTTGGCTACCCCCCCACCCCACTATTCTAACCCTTACCTTAACCATTTGATTTATTGCCTAACCCTAACCTATTTTAACCCTAATTGATTTTAACCCTAATTCCCTATTCTGTTCTTCTCTGATTTCATGGCCTAAGTCTCTATTTATTCCTAGCCCACTATTCTAGTGCCCGCTGTCCTATTACCCGAATTTTATTTTAAAGCCAAAGGAAACTAAGCCAAGTCAAACAAAACAAAGAGGAAGGCACAAGAAAAACCAAATAGGGATGGGAGTAGGGACAGTGTGAGGCTAAGGGAGTGAGGCAGAGGAAGAGGACGGGATGGAAGCAAGGAGGATGGACAGAGCAGAATGGTGGATGGGAAGTAGAAATTAATTATAATTCAATGGAAGGCAAATTGTCCTAGAAAAACAATGGGAAATTAAAAAGGGAAATTATAAGGCAAATTAATGAAAGAAAGACACTTGAACACAAATATGTTGTTAAAATAATTTTATTGAACCTAAATTAGATGATACTTACCAGGATCTCCAACCGCAGACCTGAAAAACAAAGCAAAAACAAAATTAGGTACAAACTCAAATTAGAGACAGGGATAGAAGGAAAGGGAAAGGAGGAGGAGTATAGTCAAGAGGGACAGGAGTGAGGAGAAGCAAGCCCAGTCAGGCATCCCACTTCCTAGGCTAACTGGTCCGCCTGAGGAAGGCCAAAGCAGGCCGAAACGTTGCTGGACCTAGAGTCCAATTTTTGGATAACCCACCACCTTCGGGTGGTGAAACCCCTTAGCCCCCAGGGTGGAGTGTGCACCTTCTGCCCCCTACTTTGGTGGGGGGCAGAAATTCTTTTCTAAACCTATACCAGCCGGGGCCTCCTGGGGGCTACTTAATTTTTGAGCCCAAGTTGGCTACCCCCCCACCCCACTATTCTAACCCTTACCTTAACCATTTGATTTATTGCCTAACCCTAACCTATTTTAACCCTAATTGATTTTAACCCTAATTCCCTATTCTGTTCTTCTCTGATTTCATGGCCTAAGTCTCTATTTATTCCTAGCCCACTATTCTAGTGCCCGCTGTCCTATTACCCGAATTTTATTTTAAAGCCAAAGGAAACTAAGCCAAGTCAAACAAAACAAAGAGGAAGGCACAAGAAAAACCAAATAGGGATGGGAGTAGGGACAGTGTGAGGCTAAGGGAGTGAGGCAGAGGAAGAGGACGGGATGGAAGCAAGGAGGATGGACAGAGCAGAATGGTGGATGGGAAGTAGAAATTAATTATAATTCAATGGAAGGCAAATTGTCCTAGAAAAACAATGGGAAATTAAAAAGGGAAATTATAAGGCAAATTAATGAAAGAAAGACACTTGAACACAAATATGTTGTTAAAATAATTTTATTGAACCTAAATTAGATGATACTTACCAGGATCTCCAACCGCAGACCTGAAAAACAAAGCAAAAACAAAATTAGGTACAAACTCAAATTAGAGACAGGGATAGAAGGAAAGGGAAAGGAGGAGGAGTATAGTCAAGAGGGACAGGAGTGAGGAGAAGCAAGCCCAGTCAGGCATCCCACTTCCTAGGCTAACTGGTCCGCCTGAGGAAGGCCAAAGCAGGCCGAAACGTTGCTGGACCTAGAGTCCAATTTTTGGATAACCCACCACCTTCGGGTGGTGAAACCCCTTAGCCCCCAGGGTGGAGTGTGCACCTTCTGCCCCCTACTTTGGTGGGGGGCAGAAATTCTTTTCTAAACCTATACCAGCCGGGGCCTCCTGGGGGCTACTTAATTTTTGAGCCCAAGTTGGCTACCCCCCCACCCCACTATTCTAACCCTTACCTTAACCATTTGATTTATTGCCTAACCCTAACCTATTTTAACCCTAATTGATTTTAACCCTAATTCCCTATTCTGTTCTTCTCTGATTTCATGGCCTAAGTCTCTATTTATTCCTAGCCCACTATTCTAGTGCCCGCTGTCCTATTACCCGAATTTTATTTTAAAGCCAAAGGAAACTAAGCCAAGTCAAACAAAACAAAGAGGAAGGCACAAGAAAAACCAAATAGGGATGGGAGTAGGGACAGTGTGAGGCTAAGGGAGTGAGGCAGAGGAAGAGGACGGGATGGAAGCAAGGAGGATGGACAGAGCAGAATGGTGGATGGGAAGTAGAAATTAATTATAATTCAATGGAAGGCAAATTGTCCTAGAAAAACAATGGGAAATTAAAAAGGGAAATTATAAGGCAAATTAATGAAAGAAAGACACTTGAACACAAATATGTTGTTAAAATAATTTTATTGAACCTAAATTAGATGATACTTACCAGGATCTCCAACCGCAGACCTGAAAAACAAAGCAAAAACAAAATTAGGTACAAACTCAAATTAGAGACAGGGATAGAAGGAAAGGGAAAGGAGGAGGAGTATAGTCAAGAGGGACAGGAGTGAGGAGAAGCAAGCCCAGTCAGGCATCCCACTTCCTAGGCTAACTGGTCCGCCTGAGGAAGGCCAAAGCAGGCCGAAACGTTGCTGGACCTAGAGTCCAATTTTTGGATAACCCACCACCTTCGGGTGGTGAAACCCCTTAGCCCCCAGGGTGGAGTGTGCACCTTCTGCCCCCTACTTTGGTGGGGGGCAGAAATTCTTTTCTAAACCTATACCAGCCGGGGCCTCCTGGGGGCTACTTAATTTTTGAGCCCAAGTTGGCTACCCCCCCACCCCACTATTCTAACCCTTACCTTAACCATTTGATTTATTGCCTAACCCTAACCTATTTTAACCCTAATTGATTTTAACCCTAATTCCCTATTCTGTTCTTCTCTGATTTCATGGCCTAAGTCTCTATTTATTCCTAGCCCACTATTCTAGTGCCCGCTGTCCTATTACCCGAATTTTATTTTAAAGCCAAAGGAAACTAAGCCAAGTCAAACAAAACAAAGAGGAAGGCACAAGAAAAACCAAATAGGGATGGGAGTAGGGACAGTGTGAGGCTAAGGGAGTGAGGCAGAGGAAGAGGACGGGATGGAAGCAAGGAGGATGGACAGAGCAGAATGGTGGATGGGAAGTAGAAATTAATTATAATTCAATGGAAGGCAAATTGTCCTAGAAAAACAATGGGAAATTAAAAAGGGAAATTATAAGGCAAATTAATGAAAGAAAGACACTTGAACACAAATATGTTGTTAAAATAATTTTATTGAACCTAAATTAGATGATACTTACCAGGATCTCCAACCGCAGACCTGAAAAACAAAGCAAAAACAAAATTAGGTACAAACTCAAATTAGAGACAGGGATAGAAGGAAAGGGAAAGGAGGAGGAGTATAGTCAAGAGGGACAGGAGTGAGGAGAAGCAAGCCCAGTCAGGCATCCCACTTCCTAGGCTAACTGGTCCGCCTGAGGAAGGCCAAAGCAGGCCGAAACGTTGCTGGACCTAGAGTCCAATTTTTGGATAACCCACCACCTTCGGGTGGTGAAACCCCTTAGCCCCCAGGGTGGAGTGTGCACCTTCTGCCCCCTACTTTGGTGGGGGGCAGAAATTCTTTTCTAAACCTATACCAGCCGGGGCCTCCTGGGGGCTACTTAATTTTTGAGCCCAAGTTGGCTACCCCCCCACCCCACTATTCTAACCCTTACCTTAACCATTTGATTTATTGCCTAACCCTAACCTATTTTAACCCTAATTGATTTTAACCCTAATTCCCTATTCTGTTCTTCTCTGATTTCATGGCCTAAGTCTCTATTTATTCCTAGCCCACTATTCTAGTGCCCGCTGTCCTATTACCCGAATTTTATTTTAAAGCCAAAGGAAACTAAGCCAAGTCAAACAAAACAAAGAGGAAGGCACAAGAAAAACCAAATAGGGATGGGAGTAGGGACAGTGTGAGGCTAAGGGAGTGAGGCAGAGGAAGAGGACGGGATGGAAGCAAGGAGGATGGACAGAGCAGAATGGTGGATGGGAAGTAGAAATTAATTATAATTCAATGGAAGGCAAATTGTCCTAGAAAAACAATGGGAAATTAAAAAGGGAAATTATAAGGCAAATTAATGAAAGAAAGACACTTGAACACAAATATGTTGTTAAAATAATTTTATTGAACCTAAATTAGATGATACTTACCAGGATCTCCAACCGCAGACCTGAAAAACAAAGCAAAAACAAAATTAGGTACAAACTCAAATTAGAGACAGGGATAGAAGGAAAGGGAAAGGAGGAGGAGTATAGTCAAGAGGGACAGGAGTGAGGAGAAGCAAGCCCAGTCAGGCATCCCACTTCCTAGGCTAACTGGTCCGCCTGAGGAAGGCCAAAGCAGGCCGAAACGTTGCTGGACCTAGAGTCCAATTTTTGGATAACCCACCACCTTCGGGTGGTGAAACCCCTTAGCCCCCAGGGTGGAGTGTGCACCTTCTGCCCCCTACTTTGGTGGGGGGCAGAAATTCTTTTCTAAACCTATACCAGCCGGGGCCTCCTGGGGGCTACTTAATTTTTGAGCCCAAGTTGGCTACCCCCCCACCCCACTATTCTAACCCTTACCTTAACCATTTGATTTATTGCCTAACCCTAACCTATTTTAACCCTAATTGATTTTAACCCTAATTCCCTATTCTGTTCTTCTCTGATTTCATGGCCTAAGTCTCTATTTATTCCTAGCCCACTATTCTAGTGCCCGCTGTCCTATTACCCGAATTTTATTTTAAAGCCAAAGGAAACTAAGCCAAGTCAAACAAAACAAAGAGGAAGGCACAAGAAAAACCAAATAGGGATGGGAGTAGGGACAGTGTGAGGCTAAGGGAGTGAGGCAGAGGAAGAGGACGGGATGGAAGCAAGGAGGATGGACAGAGCAGAATGGTGGATGGGAAGTAGAAATTAATTATAATTCAATGGAAGGCAAATTGTCCTAGAAAAACAATGGGAAATTAAAAAGGGAAATTATAAGGCAAATTAATGAAAGAAAGACACTTGAACACAAATATGTTGTTAAAATAATTTTATTGAACCTAAATTAGATGATACTTACCAGGATCTCCAACCGCAGACCTGAAAAACAAAGCAAAAACAAAATTAGGTACAAACTCAAATTAGAGACAGGGATAGAAGGAAAGGGAAAGGAGGAGGAGTATAGTCAAGAGGGACAGGAGTGAGGAGAAGCAAGCCCAGTCAGGCATCCCACTTCCTAGGCTAACTGGTCCGCCTGAGGAAGGCCAAAGCAGGCCGAAACGTTGCTGGACCTAGAGTCCAATTTTTGGATAACCCACCACCTTCGGGTGGTGAAACCCCTTAGCCCCCAGGGTGGAGTGTGCACCTTCTGCCCCCTACTTTGGTGGGGGGCAGAAATTCTTTTCTAAACCTATACCAGCCGGGGCCTCCTGGGGGCTACTTAATTTTTGAGCCCAAGTTGGCTACCCCCCCACCCCACTATTCTAACCCTTACCTTAACCATTTGATTTATTGCCTAACCCTAACCTATTTTAACCCTAATTGATTTTAACCCTAATTCCCTATTCTGTTCTTCTCTGATTTCATGGCCTAAGTCTCTATTTATTCCTAGCCCACTATTCTAGTGCCCGCTGTCCTATTACCCGAATTTTATTTTAAAGCCAAAGGAAACTAAGCCAAGTCAAACAAAACAAAGAGGAAGGCACAAGAAAAACCAAATAGGGATGGGAGTAGGGACAGTGTGAGGCTAAGGGAGTGAGGCAGAGGAAGAGGACGGGATGGAAGCAAGGAGGATGGACAGAGCAGAATGGTGGATGGGAAGTAGAAATTAATTATAATTCAATGGAAGGCAAATTGTCCTAGAAAAACAATGGGAAATTAAAAAGGGAAATTATAAGGCAAATTAATGAAAGAAAGACACTTGAACACAAATATGTTGTTAAAATAATTTTATTGAACCTAAATTAGATGATACTTACCAGGATCTCCAACCGCAGACCTGAAAAACAAAGCAAAAACAAAATTAGGTACAAACTCAAATTAGAGACAGGGATAGAAGGAAAGGGAAAGGAGGAGGAGTATAGTCAAGAGGGACAGGAGTGAGGAGAAGCAAGCCCAGTCAGGCATCCCACTTCCTAGGCTAACTGGTCCGCCTGAGGAAGGCCAAAGCAGGCCGAAACGTTGCTGGACCTAGAGTCCAATTTTTGGATAACCCACCACCTTCGGGTGGTGAAACCCCTTAGCCCCCAGGGTGGAGTGTGCACCTTCTGCCCCCTACTTTGGTGGGGGGCAGAAATTCTTTTCTAAACCTATACCAGCCGGGGCCTCCTGGGGGCTACTTAATTTTTGAGCCCAAGTTGGCTACCCCCCCACCCCACTATTCTAACCCTTACCTTAACCATTTGATTTATTGCCTAACCCTAACCTATTTTAACCCTAATTGATTTTAACCCTAATTCCCTATTCTGTTCTTCTCTGATTTCATGGCCTAAGTCTCTATTTATTCCTAGCCCACTATTCTAGTGCCCGCTGTCCTATTACCCGAATTTTATTTTAAAGCCAAAGGAAACTAAGCCAAGTCAAACAAAACAAAGAGGAAGGCACAAGAAAAACCAAATAGGGATGGGAGTAGGGACAGTGTGAGGCTAAGGGAGTGAGGCAGAGGAAGAGGACGGGATGGAAGCAAGGAGGATGGACAGAGCAGAATGGTGGATGGGAAGTAGAAATTAATTATAATTCAATGGAAGGCAAATTGTCCTAGAAAAACAATGGGAAATTAAAAAGGGAAATTATAAGGCAAATTAATGAAAGAAAGACACTTGAACACAAATATGTTGTTAAAATAATTTTATTGAACCTAAATTAGATGATACTTACCAGGATCTCCAACCGCAGACCTGAAAAACAAAGCAAAAACAAAATTAGGTACAAACTCAAATTAGAGACAGGGATAGAAGGAAAGGGAAAGGAGGAGGAGTATAGTCAAGAGGGACAGGAGTGAGGAGAAGCAAGCCCAGTCAGGCATCCCACTTCCTAGGCTAACTGGTCCGCCTGAGGAAGGCCAAAGCAGGCCGAAACGTTGCTGGACCTAGAGTCCAATTTTTGGATAACCCACCACCTTCGGGTGGTGAAACCCCTTAGCCCCCAGGGTGGAGTGTGCACCTTCTGCCCCCTACTTTGGTGGGGGGCAGAAATTCTTTTCTAAACCTATACCAGCCGGGGCCTCCTGGGGGCTACTTAATTTTTGAGCCCAAGTTGGCTACCCCCCCACCCCACTATTCTAACCCTTACCTTAACCATTTGATTTATTGCCTAACCCTAACCTATTTTAACCCTAATTGATTTTAACCCTAATTCCCTATTCTGTTCTTCTCTGATTTCATGGCCTAAGTCTCTATTTATTCCTAGCCCACTATTCTAGTGCCCGCTGTCCTATTACCCGAATTTTATTTTAAAGCCAAAGGAAACTAAGCCAAGTCAAACAAAACAAAGAGGAAGGCACAAGAAAAACCAAATAGGGATGGGAGTAGGGACAGTGTGAGGCTAAGGGAGTGAGGCAGAGGAAGAGGACGGGATGGAAGCAAGGAGGATGGACAGAGCAGAATGGTGGATGGGAAGTAGAAATTAATTATAATTCAATGGAAGGCAAATTGTCCTAGAAAAACAATGGGAAATTAAAAAGGGAAATTATAAGGCAAATTAATGAAAGAAAGACACTTGAACACAAATATGTTGTTAAAATAATTTTATTGAACCTAAATTAGATGATACTTACCAGGATCTCCAACCGCAGACCTGAAAAACAAAGCAAAAACAAAATTAGGTACAAACTCAAATTAGAGACAGGGATAGAAGGAAAGGGAAAGGAGGAGGAGTATAGTCAAGAGGGACAGGAGTGAGGAGAAGCAAGCCCAGTCAGGCATCCCACTTCCTAGGCTAACTGGTCCGCCTGAGGAAGGCCAAAGCAGGCCGAAACGTTGCTGGACCTAGAGTCCAATTTTTGGATAACCCACCACCTTCGGGTGGTGAAACCCCTTAGCCCCCAGGGTGGAGTGTGCACCTTCTGCCCCCTACTTTGGTGGGGGGCAGAAATTCTTTTCTAAACCTATACCAGCCGGGGCCTCCTGGGGGCTACTTAATTTTTGAGCCCAAGTTGGCTACCCCCCCACCCCACTATTCTAACCCTTACCTTAACCATTTGATTTATTGCCTAACCCTAACCTATTTTAACCCTAATTGATTTTAACCCTAATTCCCTATTCTGTTCTTCTCTGATTTCATGGCCTAAGTCTCTATTTATTCCTAGCCCACTATTCTAGTGCCCGCTGTCCTATTACCCGAATTTTATTTTAAAGCCAAAGGAAACTAAGCCAAGTCAAACAAAACAAAGAGGAAGGCACAAGAAAAACCAAATAGGGATGGGAGTAGGGACAGTGTGAGGCTAAGGGAGTGAGGCAGAGGAAGAGGACGGGATGGAAGCAAGGAGGATGGACAGAGCAGAATGGTGGATGGGAAGTAGAAATTAATTATAATTCAATGGAAGGCAAATTGTCCTAGAAAAACAATGGGAAATTAAAAAGGGAAATTATAAGGCAAATTAATGAAAGAAAGACACTTGAACACAAATATGTTGTTAAAATAATTTTATTGAACCTAAATTAGATGATACTTACCAGGATCTCCAACCGCAGACCTGAAAAACAAAGCAAAAACAAAATTAGGTACAAACTCAAATTAGAGACAGGGATAGAAGGAAAGGGAAAGGAGGAGGAGTATAGTCAAGAGGGACAGGAGTGAGGAGAAGCAAGCCCAGTCAGGCATCCCACTTCCTAGGCTAACTGGTCCGCCTGAGGAAGGCCAAAGCAGGCCGAAACGTTGCTGGACCTAGAGTCCAATTTTTGGATAACCCACCACCTTCGGGTGGTGAAACCCCTTAGCCCCCAGGGTGGAGTGTGCACCTTCTGCCCCCTACTTTGGTGGGGGGCAGAAATTCTTTTCTAAACCTATACCAGCCGGGGCCTCCTGGGGGCTACTTAATTTTTGAGCCCAAGTTGGCTACCCCCCCACCCCACTATTCTAACCCTTACCTTAACCATTTGATTTATTGCCTAACCCTAACCTATTTTAACCCTAATTGATTTTAACCCTAATTCCCTATTCTGTTCTTCTCTGATTTCATGGCCTAAGTCTCTATTTATTCCTAGCCCACTATTCTAGTGCCCGCTGTCCTATTACCCGAATTTTATTTTAAAGCCAAAGGAAACTAAGCCAAGTCAAACAAAACAAAGAGGAAGGCACAAGAAAAACCAAATAGGGATGGGAGTAGGGACAGTGTGAGGCTAAGGGAGTGAGGCAGAGGAAGAGGACGGGATGGAAGCAAGGAGGATGGACAGAGCAGAATGGTGGATGGGAAGTAGAAATTAATTATAATTCAATGGAAGGCAAATTGTCCTAGAAAAACAATGGGAAATTAAAAAGGGAAATTATAAGGCAAATTAATGAAAGAAAGACACTTGAACACAAATATGTTGTTAAAATAATTTTATTGAACCTAAATTAGATGATACTTACCAGGATCTCCAACCGCAGACCTGAAAAACAAAGCAAAAACAAAATTAGGTACAAACTCAAATTAGAGACAGGGATAGAAGGAAAGGGAAAGGAGGAGGAGTATAGTCAAGAGGGACAGGAGTGAGGAGAAGCAAGCCCAGTCAGGCATCCCACTTCCTAGGCTAACTGGTCCGCCTGAGGAAGGCCAAAGCAGGCCGAAACGTTGCTGGACCTAGAGTCCAATTTTTGGATAACCCACCACCTTCGGGTGGTGAAACCCCTTAGCCCCCAGGGTGGAGTGTGCACCTTCTGCCCCCTACTTTGGTGGGGGGCAGAAATTCTTTTCTAAACCTATACCAGCCGGGGCCTCCTGGGGGCTACTTAATTTTTGAGCCCAAGTTGGCTACCCCCCCACCCCACTATTCTAACCCTTACCTTAACCATTTGATTTATTGCCTAACCCTAACCTATTTTAACCCTAATTGATTTTAACCCTAATTCCCTATTCTGTTCTTCTCTGATTTCATGGCCTAAGTCTCTATTTATTCCTAGCCCACTATTCTAGTGCCCGCTGTCCTATTACCCGAATTTTATTTTAAAGCCAAAGGAAACTAAGCCAAGTCAAACAAAACAAAGAGGAAGGCACAAGAAAAACCAAATAGGGATGGGAGTAGGGACAGTGTGAGGCTAAGGGAGTGAGGCAGAGGAAGAGGACGGGATGGAAGCAAGGAGGATGGACAGAGCAGAATGGTGGATGGGAAGTAGAAATTAATTATAATTCAATGGAAGGCAAATTGTCCTAGAAAAACAATGGGAAATTAAAAAGGGAAATTATAAGGCAAATTAATGAAAGAAAGACACTTGAACACAAATATGTTGTTAAAATAATTTTATTGAACCTAAATTAGATGATACTTACCAGGATCTCCAACCGCAGACCTGAAAAACAAAGCAAAAACAAAATTAGGTACAAACTCAAATTAGAGACAGGGATAGAAGGAAAGGGAAAGGAGGAGGAGTATAGTCAAGAGGGACAGGAGTGAGGAGAAGCAAGCCCAGTCAGGCATCCCACTTCCTAGGCTAACTGGTCCGCCTGAGGAAGGCCAAAGCAGGCCGAAACGTTGCTGGACCTAGAGTCCAATTTTTGGATAACCCACCACCTTCGGGTGGTGAAACCCCTTAGCCCCCAGGGTGGAGTGTGCACCTTCTGCCCCCTACTTTGGTGGGGGGCAGAAATTCTTTTCTAAACCTATACCAGCCGGGGCCTCCTGGGGGCTACTTAATTTTTGAGCCCAAGTTGGCTACCCCCCCACCCCACTATTCTAACCCTTACCTTAACCATTTGATTTATTGCCTAACCCTAACCTATTTTAACCCTAATTGATTTTAACCCTAATTCCCTATTCTGTTCTTCTCTGATTTCATGGCCTAAGTCTCTATTTATTCCTAGCCCACTATTCTAGTGCCCGCTGTCCTATTACCCGAATTTTATTTTAAAGCCAAAGGAAACTAAGCCAAGTCAAACAAAACAAAGAGGAAGGCACAAGAAAAACCAAATAGGGATGGGAGTAGGGACAGTGTGAGGCTAAGGGAGTGAGGCAGAGGAAGAGGACGGGATGGAAGCAAGGAGGATGGACAGAGCAGAATGGTGGATGGGAAGTAGAAATTAATTATAATTCAATGGAAGGCAAATTGTCCTAGAAAAACAATGGGAAATTAAAAAGGGAAATTATAAGGCAAATTAATGAAAGAAAGACACTTGAACACAAATATGTTGTTAAAATAATTTTATTGAACCTAAATTAGATGATACTTACCAGGATCTCCAACCGCAGACCTGAAAAACAAAGCAAAAACAAAATTAGGTACAAACTCAAATTAGAGACAGGGATAGAAGGAAAGGGAAAGGAGGAGGAGTATAGTCAAGAGGGACAGGAGTGAGGAGAAGCAAGCCCAGTCAGGCATCCCACTTCCTAGGCTAACTGGTCCGCCTGAGGAAGGCCAAAGCAGGCCGAAACGTTGCTGGACCTAGAGTCCAATTTTTGGATAACCCACCACCTTCGGGTGGTGAAACCCCTTAGCCCCCAGGGTGGAGTGTGCACCTTCTGCCCCCTACTTTGGTGGGGGGCAGAAATTCTTTTCTAAACCTATACCAGCCGGGGCCTCCTGGGGGCTACTTAATTTTTGAGCCCAAGTTGGCTACCCCCCCACCCCACTATTCTAACCCTTACCTTAACCATTTGATTTATTGCCTAACCCTAACCTATTTTAACCCTAATTGATTTTAACCCTAATTCCCTATTCTGTTCTTCTCTGATTTCATGGCCTAAGTCTCTATTTATTCCTAGCCCACTATTCTAGTGCCCGCTGTCCTATTACCCGAATTTTATTTTAAAGCCAAAGGAAACTAAGCCAAGTCAAACAAAACAAAGAGGAAGGCACAAGAAAAACCAAATAGGGATGGGAGTAGGGACAGTGTGAGGCTAAGGGAGTGAGGCAGAGGAAGAGGACGGGATGGAAGCAAGGAGGATGGACAGAGCAGAATGGTGGATGGGAAGTAGAAATTAATTATAATTCAATGGAAGGCAAATTGTCCTAGAAAAACAATGGGAAATTAAAAAGGGAAATTATAAGGCAAATTAATGAAAGAAAGACACTTGAACACAAATATGTTGTTAAAATAATTTTATTGAACCTAAATTAGATGATACTTACCAGGATCTCCAACCGCAGACCTGAAAAACAAAGCAAAAACAAAATTAGGTACAAACTCAAATTAGAGACAGGGATAGAAGGAAAGGGAAAGGAGGAGGAGTATAGTCAAGAGGGACAGGAGTGAGGAGAAGCAAGCCCAGTCAGGCATCCCACTTCCTAGGCTAACTGGTCCGCCTGAGGAAGGCCAAAGCAGGCCGAAACGTTGCTGGACCTAGAGTCCAATTTTTGGATAACCCACCACCTTCGGGTGGTGAAACCCCTTAGCCCCCAGGGTGGAGTGTGCACCTTCTGCCCCCTACTTTGGTGGGGGGCAGAAATTCTTTTCTAAACCTATACCAGCCGGGGCCTCCTGGGGGCTACTTAATTTTTGAGCCCAAGTTGGCTACCCCCCCACCCCACTATTCTAACCCTTACCTTAACCATTTGATTTATTGCCTAACCCTAACCTATTTTAACCCTAATTGATTTTAACCCTAATTCCCTATTCTGTTCTTCTCTGATTTCATGGCCTAAGTCTCTATTTATTCCTAGCCCACTATTCTAGTGCCCGCTGTCCTATTACCCGAATTTTATTTTAAAGCCAAAGGAAACTAAGCCAAGTCAAACAAAACAAAGAGGAAGGCACAAGAAAAACCAAATAGGGATGGGAGTAGGGACAGTGTGAGGCTAAGGGAGTGAGGCAGAGGAAGAGGACGGGATGGAAGCAAGGAGGATGGACAGAGCAGAATGGTGGATGGGAAGTAGAAATTAATTATAATTCAATGGAAGGCAAATTGTCCTAGAAAAACAATGGGAAATTAAAAAGGGAAATTATAAGGCAAATTAATGAAAGAAAGACACTTGAACACAAATATGTTGTTAAAATAATTTTATTGAACCTAAATTAGATGATACTTACCAGGATCTCCAACCGCAGACCTGAAAAACAAAGCAAAAACAAAATTAGGTACAAACTCAAATTAGAGACAGGGATAGAAGGAAAGGGAAAGGAGGAGGAGTATAGTCAAGAGGGACAGGAGTGAGGAGAAGCAAGCCCAGTCAGGCATCCCACTTCCTAGGCTAACTGGTCCGCCTGAGGAAGGCCAAAGCAGGCCGAAACGTTGCTGGACCTAGAGTCCAATTTTTGGATAACCCACCACCTTCGGGTGGTGAAACCCCTTAGCCCCCAGGGTGGAGTGTGCACCTTCTGCCCCCTACTTTGGTGGGGGGCAGAAATTCTTTTCTAAACCTATACCAGCCGGGGCCTCCTGGGGGCTACTTAATTTTTGAGCCCAAGTTGGCTACCCCCCCACCCCACTATTCTAACCCTTACCTTAACCATTTGATTTATTGCCTAACCCTAACCTATTTTAACCCTAATTGATTTTAACCCTAATTCCCTATTCTGTTCTTCTCTGATTTCATGGCCTAAGTCTCTATTTATTCCTAGCCCACTATTCTAGTGCCCGCTGTCCTATTACCCGAATTTTATTTTAAAGCCAAAGGAAACTAAGCCAAGTCAAACAAAACAAAGAGGAAGGCACAAGAAAAACCAAATAGGGATGGGAGTAGGGACAGTGTGAGGCTAAGGGAGTGAGGCAGAGGAAGAGGACGGGATGGAAGCAAGGAGGATGGACAGAGCAGAATGGTGGATGGGAAGTAGAAATTAATTATAATTCAATGGAAGGCAAATTGTCCTAGAAAAACAATGGGAAATTAAAAAGGGAAATTATAAGGCAAATTAATGAAAGAAAGACACTTGAACACAAATATGTTGTTAAAATAATTTTATTGAACCTAAATTAGATGATACTTACCAGGATCTCCAACCGCAGACCTGAAAAACAAAGCAAAAACAAAATTAGGTACAAACTCAAATTAGAGACAGGGATAGAAGGAAAGGGAAAGGAGGAGGAGTATAGTCAAGAGGGACAGGAGTGAGGAGAAGCAAGCCCAGTCAGGCATCCCACTTCCTAGGCTAACTGGTCCGCCTGAGGAAGGCCAAAGCAGGCCGAAACGTTGCTGGACCTAGAGTCCAATTTTTGGATAACCCACCACCTTCGGGTGGTGAAACCCCTTAGCCCCCAGGGTGGAGTGTGCACCTTCTGCCCCCTACTTTGGTGGGGGGCAGAAATTCTTTTCTAAACCTATACCAGCCGGGGCCTCCTGGGGGCTACTTAATTTTTGAGCCCAAGTTGGCTACCCCCCCACCCCACTATTCTAACCCTTACCTTAACCATTTGATTTATTGCCTAACCCTAACCTATTTTAACCCTAATTGATTTTAACCCTAATTCCCTATTCTGTTCTTCTCTGATTTCATGGCCTAAGTCTCTATTTATTCCTAGCCCACTATTCTAGTGCCCGCTGTCCTATTACCCGAATTTTATTTTAAAGCCAAAGGAAACTAAGCCAAGTCAAACAAAACAAAGAGGAAGGCACAAGAAAAACCAAATAGGGATGGGAGTAGGGACAGTGTGAGGCTAAGGGAGTGAGGCAGAGGAAGAGGACGGGATGGAAGCAAGGAGGATGGACAGAGCAGAATGGTGGATGGGAAGTAGAAATTAATTATAATTCAATGGAAGGCAAATTGTCCTAGAAAAACAATGGGAAATTAAAAAGGGAAATTATAAGGCAAATTAATGAAAGAAAGACACTTGAACACAAATATGTTGTTAAAATAATTTTATTGAACCTAAATTAGATGATACTTACCAGGATCTCCAACCGCAGACCTGAAAAACAAAGCAAAAACAAAATTAGGTACAAACTCAAATTAGAGACAGGGATAGAAGGAAAGGGAAAGGAGGAGGAGTATAGTCAAGAGGGACAGGAGTGAGGAGAAGCAAGCCCAGTCAGGCATCCCACTTCCTAGGCTAACTGGTCCGCCTGAGGAAGGCCAAAGCAGGCCGAAACGTTGCTGGACCTAGAGTCCAATTTTTGGATAACCCACCACCTTCGGGTGGTGAAACCCCTTAGCCCCCAGGGTGGAGTGTGCACCTTCTGCCCCCTACTTTGGTGGGGGGCAGAAATTCTTTTCTAAACCTATACCAGCCGGGGCCTCCTGGGGGCTACTTAATTTTTGAGCCCAAGTTGGCTACCCCCCCACCCCACTATTCTAACCCTTACCTTAACCATTTGATTTATTGCCTAACCCTAACCTATTTTAACCCTAATTGATTTTAACCCTAATTCCCTATTCTGTTCTTCTCTGATTTCATGGCCTAAGTCTCTATTTATTCCTAGCCCACTATTCTAGTGCCCGCTGTCCTATTACCCGAATTTTATTTTAAAGCCAAAGGAAACTAAGCCAAGTCAAACAAAACAAAGAGGAAGGCACAAGAAAAACCAAATAGGGATGGGAGTAGGGACAGTGTGAGGCTAAGGGAGTGAGGCAGAGGAAGAGGACGGGATGGAAGCAAGGAGGATGGACAGAGCAGAATGGTGGATGGGAAGTAGAAATTAATTATAATTCAATGGAAGGCAAATTGTCCTAGAAAAACAATGGGAAATTAAAAAGGGAAATTATAAGGCAAATTAATGAAAGAAAGACACTTGAACACAAATATGTTGTTAAAATAATTTTATTGAACCTAAATTAGATGATACTTACCAGGATCTCCAACCGCAGACCTGAAAAACAAAGCAAAAACAAAATTAGGTACAAACTCAAATTAGAGACAGGGATAGAAGGAAAGGGAAAGGAGGAGGAGTATAGTCAAGAGGGACAGGAGTGAGGAGAAGCAAGCCCAGTCAGGCATCCCACTTCCTAGGCTAACTGGTCCGCCTGAGGAAGGCCAAAGCAGGCCGAAACGTTGCTGGACCTAGAGTCCAATTTTTGGATAACCCACCACCTTCGGGTGGTGAAACCCCTTAGCCCCCAGGGTGGAGTGTGCACCTTCTGCCCCCTACTTTGGTGGGGGGCAGAAATTCTTTTCTAACCCTAACCCTAACCCTAACCCTAACCCTAACCCTAACCCTAACCCTAACCCCCTTCCCAACAGCTAACCCTGACCCCAACCCCTGGGGGTCAAGCCCTAACCTCAACCTTGATTTTATTCCTCCCACCTAACCCCAACCCTTACAGTTTTCCTAACCCTAACCAGCTAAGCTATATCCTAACCCTAACAAAACAATTTCACCCATTACATAACCCCCACCCAGATTAATTTCCCTTAACTTAACCCTAATCAACGGCCCTAACCCTAATCTTTATCCCTGATGTGGAGGGGTTTTGAGAAAATGTATTGTCTTTTGTATATGTGTATATGGGTGTGTGTGGTCGGATATACATATATTCATACATACACACATGTGTGTGTTTTTTTATGGGTGCTTATATGTTGGATTATACTTACCTGTCCTGTGGAGGAAAAAAGGAAGACATTATTATATTATTTACATACCTGTCCTGTAAAAAAGGAAAAAACATTATATCGATGTGCAAGTACTTACCGGTTGGATTGATGTGGGGGGGTCGGCCTGCTCCGTGATGGGACGGGCTGGATGGAGAGTGCATATGTGCGCGCCGTCCCCTGCGGGGACGACGCGCCCAAAAAATCTTCTGTCCTAACCAGCCAGTGCCTCCAGCCTTCCCTTGGTGTTGGGCCTGCCCCTCTTCCTTTCCACCTCTCAGCCTTAGCCCTGCATTTACATGTTTTTTTACATGAAGACAATGTATAATACATGCGGGCTATAAACAACAACATATATACATGGAATGTACATATTTGGATTTATTGTACATATACAAGTTTATGGATCGTTATACAGCCTTGTTATATTTACCCTTTTTACTTACCTGTATTATTCTTCCTCTTGTTCTGGACATTTAAATGGGATGATGGATTCATTTGTACTTACCTCATCACCTATCTGTCTCCCTTTGGAGGAATATGGAACTGGACTCTTCTTCTTTATGGATGTATTGTAATATATATTGATGTCTCATGTTCTGGACGAGTTCGATTTATTACTTACCTGTTCCTATCATTGAAGAGTGTGTATGCCATCTTGCGGTCTATCCGCCATTTTGTCATTTTATTTCTTTGTTGTTGTGATACCCAAAGTCACCAGAGGTGGGCGCTCGACTTCCCCTGCCGGTGCTGATTCGTCATGATGACGTTGACCGCAGCGGCAACTTTTAAATTTTAAACTCAAATCCATTCATTCTCTACTCAGCCTCCGCCGCAGTTACATGCAGGGAGTTAGAGAGCGCCGACACTCGTGACTTGGTTATCTTTTAAAACGAATTGCCTGAAGAAGGTCTAACGTGACCGAAACGTCGCGATTTATTGTTTTATTTTTGATAATCAATAAACAACGAGTGTGAATTGAAGAAGTTTCTTCGCGTTTTTCACTCTGAGTGTTAATTGTTTTTACCGTATTTCAACGGCATTTTACAATCTTGCATACACACTCTCGCATCGCCATGCAATACGCGGATCAGGATGACGGGTGGACAACCGTCAGCTACCGCAGAGGCCGGCTCCAGCGACACGGAGACCGACCAGGGCGTCCCGACCACCAGCTGCGACCTTCCGTTCCTGACTTCGGCTACAACGGGCAGCCTCCTCCGGCCAGGCGCTCATATGCATCGGTCACCAGAGGCTACTCCCGACCCCCACGCAACCAGCCAGCCTACGGAGGCAGCCGCAACGGTCCATTTGATCGCCGCACACGGACCTACACAGCTACGGCTCCGGGTCCCCGCGCACGCATCAACGGCTACGGCGGAGACCAGCAGCAGGTGTTTCGCCGGCCGAACTACAACCAGCGCCCGCAGCAGAGCCGCGGCTTCAGTGGAGACTCCTACCGGCCCCGGCGCAACCAACCCCCCGCCCGCAGAAACAACTATGCCCAGCAGCCAGCCAGCGCCAACGGACCTCGTCCACAAGACCCAGATTTTGCCAACAAGGTCCGTATTATGCACAAAATCATTAAGGCTGTGCATCACCATTCTAATGTTTCGGGGACTGACGCACCCCCCATCATTAGAAAAACCACACTCAGCCTGGCGAGTTTCATTAAGCCAGCGTCCCCAAACAACGCCACTATGACTCTCTTGGACGGTAATGCCAGACAGTGGGAGTACTCTGCCATGCTGATCCTGCGTCAACACTATGAGGACAGCGTGCAGAACGACATGGAGAGTCTGGTTGCGCTCCCCTCTTTCGACTGGCGCAGCCCCTTTCAAGTGGCTACCAATTGGGCAAAAAGAAACTTGGGCCGCAGACTTAAAAATGAAACACTGCAAGAGGTGGAAGCGGGCTTTTTGGCTCACCTTTCGTCCCCCGCCCCCCCGCCCACGTCTGCTCCAGCCCAAGCTGCTTCACCCGCACAGCCAGCTGCGTCGGCACCTGCTGTGGCTCCCCCTGCTGCGGCTCCCCCTGCTGCGCCTCCTGCATCATCGGGGCGCACACGCTCATCGGGTGAAATCCCCACGCAGACAGACCTACCGTTTCCTCCTCCTCCTCCACCTCGACCCCCGACGACTTCAGTGGGCATGATGACGGACCAGAGAGGAGGTGACTGGTCACCTTTCCTGCAGAATGCTGTGGAGGAGCCATCGTCTCCTCCTCCCCCTCCCCCTTTCTCTCCCTCTCCCTCTTCTCCTCCCCCGTCCCCCCCTTCCTCTCCCCCTCCCTCCACCCCTACCCCTCCCTCTATCCATCCTTTCTTCGCCCCCTTCCTACGGCCAGCATCATCACGGGCAGGACAGCCTCCGCCCGCCCCTAAACCACAGAGACAGCTGAGAGCTACGGTGACAGGAGAGACCGAGACTACGGAGAGTGTGACACCGGCTCCTCCAGCGGCTCCTCCAGCGGCTCCTCCAGCGGCTCCTCCAGCGGCTCCTCCAGCGACTCTTCCAGCGGCTCCTCCAGCGACTCTTCCAGCGGCTCCTCCAGCGGCTCCTCCAGCGGCTCCTCCAGCGGCTCCTCGGGCCACTCCTCTTCCCATCTTCACTCCACGCAACCCCTGTGTAGCTCATTCAAGCTCGGACATTTTCGAACTTTCAGGGGCTGAACCGGCTTCATCCACGCCTGCACCGAGGACCAGCCTGACCTTCTCCATGCCGAGGCTGACGCCGATTGTCCTCCATCCACCGCCGCATGCGTCATATTCCACCCCCCCTGTCCTGCAGCTCCAGGACGGCTGCGGCACTCCGGCTCCCAAGCAGGCCCCCAGACCTCCGCCTGCAAAGCCTACCAAGGTTCCCCCGCAGCCGCTGACCCCACCTTTCGGCTCGCACACCACTACGCGCAGACCCATGAGGCACGTGCGCACCTTGAAAAAATTCAGAGACTGGGGTCTCTGCGTAAAAAGGAAATACCTCATCATCGGGGATTCCAACGTGGCCAGGATCCCCCCATTCCAGTTCCAGGACCTTCAAATCGACAGTTATCCTGGGGCCACTTTCCAGCACGCTGAGGCCATCCTGTACAGAGCCATCATCATGGTGGAGGTCGACGCTGTCATCCTGTCGTTCGGGCTCAACAGCAGGTCACAGAGCTCTCCTCGTGTGGCCATCAAACAACTTAACAAGGCCATGAGTGCTGCGAGGCTCAAATTCCCAGGAGCCAAAATTATGATCCCCCTGGTCAACTTCTCCCCCACCCTGCCACGGAGGGAGCGTCACAACATGCAGGTACTGAACACACACATCATGAGAAAGCACTATTTCATTCCCAAGCTCCCAGCTGAAGACTTTGTTACGGGTGCTGATGGGGTCCACTGGACCTCCGCCACAGCTGCTAAAATGTTTCACCATTGGTCTCGTCAGGTAAAAAACTAGAGGTCCCCACAAGCCTGACGATTCAGGAGGGGTTTAAAAACGTTCTAGTTTTAGCCCAGCAGACCTCGTTAACCAATGCACAGTTGTCTTTGCTTAATAAAGGACTCAATTATATTCCAACTAGGGGCAGTGGCAAAAACATTAAAGCGCAAGTTAGATTTGACCTCCACAACTATCACAGGAGATTAAAATTACTGTCGTATTATGGAGATGAGGGCACATCTGTTAAACAACCATTTACTCCTGGCTCAACCTGGACCCCCCCAGAAATCAAAATACCGACACATATAAGGGAATTAATAAAAATAGACACGGAGCATTTTCATAACTCTTTTAATGTCTCCAGGATTAAATCCAATTTGACTCCTGAGGAGAACCTGGCTCTCCAGCAACTCGCTCAAAATCGAGATATTGTGATCAAGCCGGCAGATAAGGGAAGCGTGGTCGTGGTCATGGACCTCCAGCAATATCTGTGGGAGGGACATAGGCAGCTCAGTGACCAGAAATATTATTCTAAATTAACGAAGCCTATTTATCCGGAAACGTTTCAATTTGTAACTAAAATATTCCATAAGATATGGGAGAAAAAACTCATTACCTCAAAACAACGCAATTACCTTATAGGGGACTCTCAACCGCGTCCCAGACGTTTTTATCTGCTTCCTAAGATCCATAAGGATCCTGCCAGCTGGAGCAAGCCTCACCTGATCCCTCCGGGGCGTCCGATCGTCTCCGACTGCAGCAGTGAGACCTACCGCTCTGCAGAATTCATCGATTATTATTTAAATCCCCTAGCTAAAACACACAAGAGTTATATTAAAGATACATACGATTTTATAGATAAAATCCAAAACTTAATTATCCCCGATAATTCCATTTTGTTTACTATTGACGTGGACAGCCTCTATACCAATATTGATATCCAGGAGGGCATCTCTGCCGTTAAAAACGTCCTAAGACTCAATTATGATAAAAAGAGACCGGATAAAGAATTAATACAATTATTAGAAATTAATCTAACGCGTAATGACTTTGAATTCGATGGTCAGTTTTTTCTCCAAATTAAGGGTACGGCCATGGGCAAAAAATTCGCTCCAGCGTATGCGGATATCTTTATGGCCTCATGGGAAACAGCCGCGTTAGAAAAGTGTGATAAGAAACCTATTCATTATTATAGATACTTAGACGACATATGGGGTGTTTGGACCTACTCCCAAGAAGATTTTAATGTCTTTCTGGACACCCTCAATAATCATAATGCCTCGATAAAACTAAAATCTACCACTCACCTGAATTCGGTCGATTTCCTGGATACCACCACCTTCAAAGGCCCCAGGTTTCCTAAAGAAAACAAACTCGACATTAAAGTCTATTTCAAAGACACAGACACACACGCGCTGCTTCATAAAAGCAGTTTCCACCCTAAACATACCTTTGCGGGCCTTATTAAATCCCAGCTCCTAAGATTTGACAGAATATGTACTCAACCGGAGGATTTTAAACAAGCTACGAAGGTGTTATTCTCCGCTCTGTCCACAAGGGGGTACTCCAGGTCTTTCCTTCGGAATTGTTTCAAAACATTTCAAGACAAGAAGCCCTCTAATGTATCCTCAGCCCTGCCCTTTGTAACCACCTACTTACCTGCAACTGTGACATTTATCAGACAGATCAAAAATAACCTTAAGACTAATTTCAGCATAAACCAACCGGATAATGATCTCAGGATTATTGCCGCATATAGGCGTAATAAAAACCTCAGGGATTATCTGGTGAGATCAAAAACCAAACCCAGCAGCAGCCATCGTGGCACAGGCCCACACAGCAGCTATTTCAAACAGCGGGAGTGGGTTTATGATGCTCATGGACAATGTGTGTTTAAGACAGCCCTGCGTGGCAATGTGACTTCCAAAAACTGTGTGTATTTGATCACGTGCAAGGTGTGTGACAAACGATATGTGGGAGAGACTGGACTTCCTATACATGTTCGTTTCACATGCCACAAACATAACATTCTGAGGCACAAAAACACTGACCGGCACGTGGTCCAACACTTCATCTCCCATGGCTGGGAGGCAGTGCAGGCTCTGGTCCTGCAGGAGAACCCTCATTGGTCCACAGCCTCTAGGAGAAGAGCAGAACGTGACTGGATCTCGAGGCTGGGAACTGCTTTTCCGCAGGGCCTCAATGACAGATTGTACTTTCGTGCTTGACATGTGTTGCAGGTTGGGACGGGGCCCTAACCCTAACCGGTTAACCCTTATCCTAACCTCAGATTGTATGCCCTAAACCTAACCAGTCTTCTTTCTCATAACCCCTTCCCAACAGCTAACCCTGACCCCAACCCCTGGGGGTCAAGCCCTAACCTCAACCTTGATTTTATTCCTCCCACCTAACCCCAACCCTTACAGTTTTCCTAACCCTAACCAGCTAAGCTATATCCTAACCCTAACAAAACAATTTCACCCATTACATAACCCCCACCCAGATTAATTTCCCTTAACTTAACCCTAATCAACGGCCCTAACCCTAATCTTTATCCCTGATGTGGAGGGGTTTTGAGAAAATGTATTGTCTTTTGTATATGTGTATATGGGTGTGTGTGGTCGGATGTACATATATTCATACATACACACATGTGTGTGTTTTTTTATGGGTGCTTATATGTTGGATTATACTTACCTGTCCTGTGGAGGAAAAAAGGAAGACATTATTATATTATTTACATACCTGTCCTGTAAAAAAGGAAAAAACATTATATCGATGTGCAAGTACTTACCGGTTGGATTGATGTGGGGGGGTCGGCCTGCTCCGTGATGGGACGGGCTGGATGGAGAGTGCATATGTGCGCGCCGTCCCCTGCGGGGACGACGCGCCCAAAAAATCTTCTGTCCTAACCCTAACCCCTAACCCCCTAACAATTTCATCCATTACATAACCCCCACCCAGATTAATTTCCCTTAACTTAACCCTAATCAACGGCCCTAACCCTAATCTTTATCCCTGATGTGGAGGGGTTTTGAGAAAATGTATTGTCTTCTGTAGATGTGTATATGGGGGTGTGTGTGGTCGGATTTACATATAGTCATACATACATGTGTGTGTTTTTCTATGTGTGCTTATATGTTGGATTATACTTACCTGTCCTGTGGAGGAAAAAAGGAAGACATTATTATATTATTTACATACCTGTCCTGTAAAAAAGGAAAAAACATTATATCGATGTGCAAGTACTTACCGGTTGGATTGATGTGGGGGGGTCGGCCTGCTCCGTGATGGGACGGGCTGGATGGAGAGTGCATATGTGCGCGCCGTCCCCTGCGGGGACGACGCGCCCAAAAAATCTTCTGTCCTAACCCCTAACCCTATGAACAATTTTTGTTTTTTTCACAGTAAATGCATACGGAATCAAAATAAACTATGTTGGCCTTCAATACTATGCATAAATGAATGTTTCTAAAGTGGAATTGTCATTCTAACATAGTTTGATAAATCACCACAGCTGAATCTTAAATAGTGACATTCGCTGCATTAGACTGTCAAAATTAACGCTTTCAGAGCGATAAAAGCACATAACAAGACAATATGAACACATGTGGCTGTTATCACAGTAAATGCATACGGAATCAAAATAAACTATGTTGGCCTTCAATACTATGCATAAATGAATGTTTCTAAAGTGGAATTGTCATTCTAACATAGTTTGATAAATCACCACAGCTGAATCTTAAATAGTGACATTCGCTGCATTAGACTGTCAAAATTAACGCTTTCAGAGCGAGAGAAGTACATAAAGAGCAATATGAACAATTTTTGTTTTTTTCACAGTAAATGCATACGGAATCAAAATAAACTATGTTGGCCTTCAATACTATGCATAAATGAATGTTTCTAAAGTGGAATTGTCATTCTAACATAGTTTGATAAATCACCACAGCTGAATCTTAAATAGTGACATTCGCTGCATTAGACCGTTGAAATTGACGCTTTCAGAGCCAGAAAAACACATAATAAGACAATATGAACACATGTGGCTGTTATCACAGTAAATGCATACGGAATCAAAATAAACTATGTTGGCCTTCAATACTATGCATAAATGAATGTTTCTAAAGTGGAATTGTCATTCTAACATAGTTTGATAAATCACCACAGCTGAATCTTAAATAGTGACATTCGCTGCATTAGACTGTCAAAATTAACGCTTTCAGAGCGAGAGAAGTACATAAAGAGCAATATGAACAATTTTTGTTTTTTTCACAGTAAATGCATACGGAATCAAAATAAACTATGTTGGCCTTCAATACTATGCATAAATGAATGTTTCTAAAGTGGAATTGTCATTCTAACATAGTTTGATAAATCACCACAGCTGAATCTTAAATAGTGACATTCGCTGCATTAGACCGTTGAAATTGACGCTTTCAGAGCCAGAAAAACACATAATAAGACAATATGAACACATGTGGCTGTTATCACAGTAAATGCATACGGAATCAAAATAAACTATGTTGGCCTTCAATACTATGCATAAATGAATGTTTCTAAAGTGGAATTGTCATTCTAACATAGTTTGATAAATCACCACAGCTGAATCTTAAATAGTGACATTCGCTGCATTAGACTGTCAAAATTAACGCTTTCAGAGCGAGAGAAGTACATAAAGAGCAATATGAACAATTTTTGTTTTTTTCACAGTAAATGCATACGGAATCAAAATAAACTATGTTGGCCTTCAATACTATGCATAAATGAATGTTTCTAAAGTGGAATTGTCATTCTAACATAGTTTGATAAATCACCACAGCTGAATCTTAAATAGTGACATTCGCTGCATTAGACTGTCAAAATTAACGCTTCAGAGCGAGAGAAGTACATAAAGAGCAATATGAACACAAGTTACTGTTATCACAGTAAATACATACGGAATCAAAATAAACTATGTTGGCCTTCAATACTATGCATAAATGAATGTTTCTAAAGTGGAATTGTCATTCTAACATAGTTTGATAAATCACCACAGCTGAATCTTAAATAGTGACATTCGCTGCATTAGACCGTTAAAATTAACGCTTTCAGAGGGAGAGAAGTACATAAAGAGCAATATGAACACAAGTTACTGTTATCACAGTAAAATACACACGGAATCAAAATAAACTATGTGGCCTTCAATACTATGCATAAATGAATGTTTCTAAAGTGGAATTGTCATTCTAACATAGTTTGATAAATCACCACAGCTGAATCTTAAATAGTGACATTCGCTGCATTAGACTGTCAAAATTAACGCTTTCAGAGCGAGAGAAGTACATAAAGAGCAATATGAACAATTTTTGTTTTTTTCACAGTAAATGCATACGGAATCAAAATAAACTATGTTGGCCTTCAATACTATGCATAAATGAATGTTTCTAAAGTGGAATTGTCATTCTAACATAGTTTGATAAATCACCACAGCTGAATCTTAAATAGTGACATTCGCTGCATTAGACCGTTGAAATTGACGCTTTCAGAGCCAGAAAAACACATAATAAGACAATATGAACACATGTGGCTGTTATCACAGTAAATGCATACGGAATCAAAATAAACTATGTTGGCCTTCAATACTATGCATAAATGAATGTTTCTAAAGTGGAATTGTCATTCTAACATAGTTTGATAAATCACCACAGCTGAATCTTAAATAGTGACATTCGCTGCATTAGACTGTCAAAATTAACGCTTTCAGAGCGAGAGAAGTACATAAAGAGCAATATGAACAATTTTTGTTTTTTTCACAGTAAATGCATACGGAATCAAAATAAACTATGTTGGCCTTCAATACTATGCATAAATGAATGTTTCTAAAGTGGAATTGTCATTCTAACATAGTTTGGTAAATCACCACAGCTGAATCTTAAATAGTGACATTCGCTGCATTAGACTGTCAAAATTAACGCTTTCAGAGCGATAAAAGCACATAATAAGACAATATGAACACATGTGGCTGTTATCACAGTAAATGCATACGGAATCAAAATAAACTATGTTGGCCTTCAATACTATGCATAAATGAATGTTTCTAAAGTGGAATTGTCATTCTAACATAGTTTGATAAATCACCACAGCTGAATCTTAAATAGTGACATTCGCTGCATTAGACTGTCAAAATTAACGCTTTCAGAGCGAGAGAAGTACATAAAGAGCAATATGAACAATTTTTGTTTTTTTCACAGTAAATGCATACGGAATCAAAATAAACTATGTTGGCCTTCAATACTATGCATATATGAATGTTTCTAAAGTGGAATTGTCATTCTAACATAGTTTGGTAAATCACCACAGCTGAATCTTAAATAGTGACATTCGCTGCATTAGACTGTCAAAATTAACGCTTTCAGAGCGATAAAAGCACATAATAAGACAATATGAACACATGTGGCTGTTATCACAGTAAATGCATACGGAATCAAAATAAACTATGTTGGCCTTCAATACTATGCATAAATGAATGTTTCTAAAGTGGAATTGTCATTCTAACATAGTTTGATAAATCACCACAGCTGAATCTTAAATAGTGACATTCGCTGCATTAGACTGTCAAAATTAACGCTTTCAGAGCGAGAGAAGTACATAAAGAGCAATATGAACAATTTTTGTTTTTTTCACAGTAAATGCATACGGAATCAAAATAAACTATGTTGGCCTTCAATACTATGCATAAATGAATGTTTCTAAAGTGGAATTGTCATTCTAACATAGTTTGATAAATCACCACAGCTGAATCTTAAATAGTGACATTCGCTGCATTAGACTGTCAAAATTAACGCTTTCAGAGCGAGAGAAGTACATAAAGAGCAATATGAACAATTTTTGTTTTTTTCACAGTAAATGCATACGGAATCAAAATAAACTATGTTGGCCTTCAATACTATGCATAAATGAATGTTTCTAAAGTGGAATTGTCATTCTAACATAGTTTGATAAATCACCACAGCTGAATCTTAAATAGTGACATTCGCTGCATTAGACTGTCAAAATTAACGCTTTCAGAGCGAGAGAAGTACATAAAGAGCAATATGAACAATTTTTGTTTTTTTCACAGTAAATGCATACGGAATCAAAATAAACTATGTTGGCCTTCAATACTATGCATAAATGAATGTTTCTAAAGTGGAATTGTCATTCTAACATAGTTTGGTAAATCACCACAGCTGAATCTTAAATAGTGACATTCGCTGCATTAGACTGTCAAAATTAACGCTTTCAGAGCGATAAAAGCACATAATAAGACAATATGAACACATGTGGCTGTTATCACAGTAAATGCATACGGAATCAAAATAAACTATGTTGGCCTTCAATACTATGCATAAATGAATGTTTCTAAAGTGGAATTGTCATTCTAACATAGTTTGATAAATCACCACAGCTGAATCTTAAATAGTGACATTCGCTGCATTAGACTGTCAAAATTAACGCTTTCAGAGCGAGAGAAGTACATAAAGAGCAATATGAACAATTTTTGTTTTTTTCACAGTAAATGCATACGGAATCAAAATAAACTATGTTGGCCTTCAATACTATGCATAAATGAATGTTTCTAAAGTGGAATTGTCATTCTAACATAGTTTGATAAATCACCACAGCTGAATCTTAAATAGTGACATTCGCTGCATTAGACTGTCAAAATTAACGCTTTCAGAGCGAGAGAAGTACATAAAGAGCAATATGAACAATTTTTGTTTTTTTCACAGTAAATGCATACGGAATCAAAATAAACTATGTTGGCCTTCAATACTATGCATAAATGAATGTTTCTAAAGTGGAATTGTCATTCTAACATAGTTTGGTAAATCACCACAGCTGAATCTTAAATAGTGACATTCGCTGCATTAGACTGTCAAAATTAACGCTTTCAGAGCGATAAAAGCACATAATAAGACAATATGAACACATGTGGCTGTTATCACAGTAAATGCATACGGAATCAAAATAAACTATGTTGGCCTTCAATACTATGCATAAATGAATGTTTCTAAAGTGGAATTGTCATTCTAACATAGTTTGATAAATCACCACAGCTGAATCTTAAATAGTGACATTCGCTGCATTAGACCGTTGAAATTGACGCTTTCAGAGCCAGAAAAACACATAATGAGACAACATGAACACATGTGGCTGTTATCACAGTAAATGCATACGGAATCAAAATAAACTATGTTGGCCTTCAATACTATGCATAAATGAATGTTTCTAAAGTGGAATTGTCATTCTAACATAGTTTGATAAATCACCACAGCTGAATCTTAAATAGTGACATTCGCTGCATTAGACTGTCAAAATTAACGCTTTCAGAGCGATAAAAGCACATAACAAGACAATATGAACACATGTGGCTGTTATCACAGTAAATGCATACGGAATCAAAATAAACTATGTTGGCCTTCAATACTATGCATAAATGAATGTTTCTAAAGTGGAATTGTCATTCTAACATAGTTTGATAAATCACCACAGCTGAATCTTAAATAGTGACATTCGCTGCATTAGACTGTCAAAATTAACGCTTTCAGAGCGAGAGAAGTACATAAAGAGCAATATGAACAATTTTTGTTTTTTTCACAGTAAATGCATACGGAATCAAAATAAACTATGTTGGCCTTCAATACTATGCATAAATGAATGTTTCTAAAGTGGAATTGTCATTCTAACATAGTTTGATAAATCACCACAGCTGAATCTTAAATAGTGACATTCGCTGCATTAGACCGTTGAAATTGACGCTTTCAGAGCCAGAAAAACACATAATAAGACAATATGAACACATGTGGCTGTTATCACAGTAAATGCATACGGAATCAAAATAAACTATGTTGGCCTTCAATACTATGCATAAATGAATGTTTCTAAAGTGGAATTGTCATTCTAACATAGTTTGATAAATCACCACAGCTGAATCTTAAATAGTGACATTCGCTGCATTAGACTGTCAAAATTAACGCTTTCAGAGCGAGAGAAGTACATAAAGAGCAATATGAACAATTTTTGTTTTTTTCACAGTAAATGCATACGGAATCAAAATAAACTATGTTGGCCTTCAATACTATGCATAAATGAATGTTTCTAAAGTGGAATTGTCATTCTAACATAGTTTGATAAATCACCACAGCTGAATCTTAAATAGTGACATTCGCTGCATTAGACTGTCAAAATTAACGCTTCAGAGCGAGAGAAGTACATAAAGAGCAATATGAACACAAGTTACTGTTATCACAGTAAATACATACGGAATCAAAATAAACTATGTTGGCCTTCAATACTATGCATAAATGAATGTTTCTAAAGTGGAATTGTCATTCTAACATAGTTTGATAAATCACCACAGCTGAATCTTAAATAGTGACATTCGCTGCATTAGACCGTTAAAATTAACGCTTTCAGAGGGAGAGAAGTACATAAAGAGCAATATGAACACAAGTTACTGTTATCACAGTAAAATACACACGGAATCAAAATAAACTATGTGGCCTTCAATACTATGCATAAATGAATGTTTCTAAAGTGGAATTGTCATTCTAACATAGTTTGATAAATCACCACAGCTGAATCTTAAATAGTGACATTCGCTGCATTAGACTGTCAAAATTAACGCTTTCAGAGCGAGAGAAGTACATAAAGAGCAATATGAACAATTTTTGTTTTTTTCACAGTAAATGCATACGGAATCAAAATAAACTATGTTGGCCTTCAATACTATGCATAAATGAATGTTTCTAAAGTGGAATTGTCATTCTAACATAGTTTGATAAATCACCACAGCTGAATCTTAAATAGTGACATTCGCTGCATTAGACTGTCAAAATTAACGCTTTCAGAGCGAGAGAAGTACATAAAGAGCAATATGAACAATTTTTGTTTTTTTCACAGTAAATGCATACGGAATCAAAATAAACTATGTTGGCCTTCAATACTATGCATAAATGAATGTTTCTAAAGTGGAATTGTCATTCTAACATAGTTTGATAAATCACCACAGCTGAATCTTAAATAGTGACATTCGCTGCATTAGACTGTCAAAATTAACGCTTTCAGAGCGAGAGAAGTACATAAAGAGCAATATGAACAATTTTTGTTTTTTTCACAGTAAATGCATACGGAATCAAAATAAACTATGTTGGCCTTCAATACTATGCATAAATGAATGTTTCTAAAGTGGAATTGTCATTCTAACATAGTTTGGTAAATCACCACAGCTGAATCTTAAATAGTGACATTCGCTGCATTAGACTGTCAAAATTAACGCTTTCAGAGCGATAAAAGCACATAATAAGACAATATGAACACATGTGGCTGTTATCACAGTAAATGCATACGGAATCAAAATAAACTATGTTGGCCTTCAATACTATGCATAAATGAATGTTTCTAAAGTGGAATTGTCATTCTAACATAGTTTGATAAATCACCACAGCTGAATCTTAAATAGTGACATTCGCTGCATTAGACTGTCAAAATTAACGCTTTCAGAGCGAGAGAAGTACATAAAGAGCAATATGAACAATTTTTGTTTTTTTCACAGTAAATGCATACGGAATCAAAATAAACTATGTTGGCCTTCAATACTATGCATAAATGAATGTTTCTAAAGTGGAATTGTCATTCTAACATAGTTTGATAAATCACCACAGCTGAATCTTAAATAGTGACATTCGCTGCATTAGACTGTCAAAATTAACGCTTTCAGAGCGAGAGAAGTACATAAAGAGCAATATGAACAATTTTTGTTTTTTTCACAGTAAATGCATACGGAATCAAAATAAACTATGTTGGCCTTCAATACTATGCATAAATGAATGTTTCTAAAGTGGAATTGTCATTCTAACATAGTTTGATAAATCACCACAGCTGAATCTTAAATAGTGACATTCGCTGCATTAGACCGTTAAAATTAACGCTTTCAGAGGGAGAGAAGTACATAAAGAGCAATATGAACACAAGTTACTGTTATCACAGTAAAATACACACGGAATCAAAATAAACTATGTGGCCTTCAATACTATGCATAAATGAATGTTTCTAAAGTGGAATTGTCATTCTAACATAGTTTGATAACTCACCACAGCTGAATCTTAAATAGTGACATTCGCTGCATTAGACTGTCAAAATTAACGCTTTCAGAGCGAGAGAAGTACATAAAGAGCAATATGAACAATTTTTATTTTTTTCACAGTAAATACACACGGAATCAAAATAAACTATGTTGGCCTTCAATACTATGCATAAATGAATGTTTCTAAAGTGGAATTGTCATTCTAACATAGTTTGATAAATCACCACAGCTGAATCTTAAATAGTGACATTCGCTGCATTAGACCGTTGAAATTGACGCTTTCAGAGCCAGAAAAACACATAATGAGACAACATGAACACATGTGGCTGTTATCACAGTAAATGCATACGGAATCAAAATAAACTATGTTGGCCTTCAATACTATGCATAAATGAATGTTTCTAAAGTGGAATTGTCATTCTAACATAGTTTGATAAATCACCACAGCTGAATCTTAAATAGTGACATTCGCTGCATTAGACTGTCAAAATTAACGCTTTCAGAGCGAGAGAAGTACATAAAGAGCAATATGAACATTTTTTGTTTTTTTCACAGTAAATGCATACGGAATCAAAATAAACTATGTTGGCCTTCAATACTATGCATAAATGAATGTTTCTAAAGTGGAATTGTCATTCTAACATAGTTTGATAAATCACCACAGCTGAATCTTAAATAGTGACATTCGCTGCATTAGACTGTCAAAATTAACGCTTTCAGAGCGATAAAAGCACATAATAAGACAATATGAACACATGTGGCTGTTATCACAGTAAATGCATACGGAATCAAAATAAACTATGTTGGCCTTCAATACTATGCATAAATGAATGTTTCTAAAGTGGAATTGTCATTCTAACATAGTTTGGTAAATCACCACAGCTGAATCTTAAATAGTGACATTCGCTGCATTAGACTGTCAAAATTAACGCTTTCAGAGCGATAAAAGCACATAATAAGACAATATGAACACATGTGGCTGTTATCACAGTAAATGCATACGGAATCAAAATAAACTATGTGGCCTTCAATACTATGCATAAATGAATGTTTCTAAAGTGGAATTGTCATTCTAACATAGTTTGATAAATCACCACAGCTGAATCTTAAATAGTGACATTCGCTGCATTAGACTGTCAAAATTAACGCTTTCAGAGCGAGAGAAGTACATAAAGAGCAATATGAACAATTTTTATTTTTTTCACAGTAAATACACACGGAATCAAAATAAACTATGTTGGCCTTCAATACTATGCATAAATGAATGTTTCTAAAGTGGAATTGTCATTCTAACATAGTTTGATAAATCACCACAGCTGAATCTTAAATAGTGACATTCGCTGCATTAGACTGTCAAAATTAACGCTTTCAGAGCGATAAAAGCACATAACAAGACAATATGAACACATGTGGCTGTTATCACAGTAAATGCATACGGAATCAAAATAAACTATGTTGGCCTTCAATACTATGCATAAATGAATGTTTCTAAAGTGGAATTGTCATTCTAACATAGTTTGGTAAATCACCACAGCTGAATCTTAAATAGTGACATTCGCTGCATTAGACTGTCAAAATTAACGCTTTCAGAGCGATAAAAGCACATAATAAGACAATATGAACACATGTGGCTGTTATCACAGTAAATGCATACGGAATCAAAATAAACTATGTGGCCTTCAATACTATGCATAAATGAATGTTTCTAAAGTGGAATTGTCATTCTAACATAGTTTGATAAATCACCACAGCTGAATCTTAAATAGTGACATTCGCTGCATTAGACTGTCAAAATTAACGCTTTCAGAGCGAGAGAAGTACATAAAGAGCAATATGAACAATTTTTATTTTTTTCACAGTAAATACACACGGAATCAAAATAAACTATGTTGGCCTTCAATACTATGCATAAATGAATGTTTCTAAAGTGGAATTGTCATTCTAACATAGTTTGATAAATCACCACAGCTGAATCTTAAATAGTGACATTCGCTGCATTAGACTGTCAAAATTAACGCTTTCAGAGCGAGAGAAGTACATAAAGAGCAATATGAACAATTTTTGTTTTTTTCACAGTAAATGCATACGGAATCTAAATAAACTATGTTGGCCTTCAATACTATGCATAAATGAATGTTTCTAAAGTGGAATTGTCATTCTAACATAGTTTGATAAATCACCACAGCTGAATCTTAAATAGTGACATTCGCTGCATTAGACTGTCAAAATTAACGCTTTCAGAGCGAGAGAAGTACATAAAGAGCAATATGAACAATTTTTGTTTTTTTCACAGTAAATGCATACGGAATCTAAATAAACTATGTTGGCCTTCAATACTATGCATAAATGAATGTTTCTAAAGTGGAATTGTCATTCTAACATAGTTTGATAAATCACCACAGCTGAATCTTAAATAGTGACATTCGCTGCATTAGACTGTCAAAATTAACGCTTTCAGAGCGAGAGAAGTACATAAAGAGCAATATGAACAATTTTTGTTTTTTTCACAGTAAATGCATACGGAATCAAAATAAACTATGTTGGCCTTCAATACTATGCATAAATGAATGTTTCTAAAGTGGAATTGTCATTCTAACATAGTTTGATAAATCACCACAGCTGAATCTTAAATAGTGACATTCGCTGCATTAGACTGTCAAAATTAACGCTTTCAGAGCGATAAAAGCACATAACAAGACAATATGAACACATGTGGCTGTTATCACAGTAAATGCATACGGAATCAAAATAAACTATGTTGGCCTTCAATACTATGCATAAATGAATGTTTCTAAAGTGGAATTGTCATTCTAACATAGTTTGATAAATCACCACAGCTGAATCTTAAATAGTGACATTCGCTGCATTAGACTGTCAAAATTAACGCTTTCAGAGCGAGAGAAGTACATAAAGAGCAATATGAACAATTTTTGTTTTTTTCACAGTAAATGCATACGGAATCAAAATAAACTATGTTGGCCTTCAATACTATGCATAAATGAATGTTTCTAAAGTGGAATTGTCATTCTAACATAGTTTGATAAATCACCACAGCTGAATCTTAAATAGTGACATTCGCTGCATTAGACCGTTGAAATTGACGCTTTCAGAGCCAGAAAAACACATAATAAGACAATATGAACACATGTGGCTGTTATCACAGTAAATGCATACGGAATCAAAATAAACTATGTTGGCCTTCAATACTATGCATAAATGAATGTTTCTAAAGTGGAATTGTCATTCTAACATAGTTTGATAAATCACCACAGCTGAATCTTAAATAGTGACATTCGCTGCATTAGACTGTCAAAATTAACGCTTTCAGAGCGAGAGAAGTACATAAAGAGCAATATGAACAATTTTTGTTTTTTTCACAGTAAATGCATACGGAATCAAAATAAACTATGTTGGCCTTCAATACTATGCATAAATGAATGTTTCTAAAGTGGAATTGTCATTCTAACATAGTTTGATAAATCACCACAGCTGAATCTTAAATAGTGACATTCGCTGCATTAGACCGTTGAAATTGACGCTTTCAGAGCCAGAAAAACACATAATAAGACAATATGAACACATGTGGCTGTTATCACAGTAAATGCATACGGAATCAAAATAAACTATGTTGGCCTTCAATACTATGCATAAATGAATGTTTCTAAAGTGGAATTGTCATTCTAACATAGTTTGATAAATCACCACAGCTGAATCTTAAATAGTGACATTCGCTGCATTAGACTGTCAAAATTAACGCTTTCAGAGCGAGAGAAGTACATAAAGAGCAATATGAACAATTTTTGTTTTTTTCACAGTAAATGCATACGGAATCAAAATAAACTATGTTGGCCTTCAATACTATGCATAAATGAATGTTTCTAAAGTGGAATTGTCATTCTAACATAGTTTGATAAATCACCACAGCTGAATCTTAAATAGTGACATTCGCTGCATTAGACTGTCAAAATTAACGCTTCAGAGCGAGAGAAGTACATAAAGAGCAATATGAACACAAGTTACTGTTATCACAGTAAATACATACGGAATCAAAATAAACTATGTTGGCCTTCAATACTATGCATAAATGAATGTTTCTAAAGTGGAATTGTCATTCTAACATAGTTTGATAAATCACCACAGCTGAATCTTAAATAGTGACATTCGCTGCATTAGACCGTTAAAATTAACGCTTTCAGAGGGAGAGAAGTACATAAAGAGCAATATGAACACAAGTTACTGTTATCACAGTAAAATACACACGGAATCAAAATAAACTATGTGGCCTTCAATACTATGCATAAATGAATGTTTCTAAAGTGGAATTGTCATTCTAACATAGTTTGATAAATCACCACAGCTGAATCTTAAATAGTGACATTCGCTGCATTAGACTGTCAAAATTAACGCTTTCAGAGCGAGAGAAGTACATAAAGAGCAATATGAACAATTTTTGTTTTTTTCACAGTAAATGCATACGGAATCAAAATAAACTATGTTGGCCTTCAATACTATGCATAAATGAATGTTTCTAAAGTGGAATTGTCATTCTAACATAGTTTGATAAATCACCACAGCTGAATCTTAAATAGTGACATTCGCTGCATTAGACTGTCAAAATTAACGCTTTCAGAGCGAGAGAAGTACATAAAGAGCAATATGAACAATTTTTGTTTTTTTCACAGTAAATGCATACGGAATCAAAATAAACTATGTTGGCCTTCAATACTATGCATAAATGAATGTTTCTAAAGTGGAATTGTCATTCTAACATAGTTTGATAAATCACCACAGCTGAATCTTAAATAGTGACATTCGCTGCATTAGACTGTCAAAATTAACGCTTTCAGAGCGAGAGAAGTACATAAAGAGCAATATGAACAATTTTTGTTTTTTTCACAGTAAATGCATACGGAATCAAAATAAACTATGTTGGCCTTCAATACTATGCATAAATGAATGTTTCTAAAGTGGAATTGTCATTCTAACATAGTTTGGTAAATCACCACAGCTGAATCTTAAATAGTGACATTCGCTGCATTAGACTGTCAAAATTAACGCTTTCAGAGCGATAAAAGCACATAATAAGACAATATGAACACATGTGGCTGTTATCACAGTAAATGCATACGGAATCAAAATAAACTATGTTGGCCTTCAATACTATGCATAAATGAATGTTTCTAAAGTGGAATTGTCATTCTAACATAGTTTGATAAATCACCACAGCTGAATCTTAAATAGTGACATTCGCTGCATTAGACTGTCAAAATTAACGCTTTCAGAGCGAGAGAAGTACATAAAGAGCAATATGAACAATTTTTGTTTTTTTCACAGTAAATGCATACGGAATCAAAATAAACTATGTTGGCCTTCAATACTATGCATAAATGAATGTTTCTAAAGTGGAATTGTCATTCTAACATAGTTTGATAAATCACCACAGCTGAATCTTAAATAGTGACATTCGCTGCATTAGACTGTCAAAATTAACGCTTTCAGAGCGAGAGAAGTACATAAAGAGCAATATGAACAATTTTTGTTTTTTTCACAGTAAATGCATACGGAATCAAAATAAACTATGTTGGCCTTCAATACTATGCATAAATGAATGTTTCTAAAGTGGAATTGTCATTCTAACATAGTTTGATAAATCACCACAGCTGAATCTTAAATAGTGACATTCGCTGCATTAGACCGTTAAAATTAACGCTTTCAGAGGGAGAGAAGTACATAAAGAGCAATATGAACACAAGTTACTGTTATCACAGTAAAATACACACGGAATCAAAATAAACTATGTGGCCTTCAATACTATGCATAAATGAATGTTTCTAAAGTGGAATTGTCATTCTAACATAGTTTGATAACTCACCACAGCTGAATCTTAAATAGTGACATTCGCTGCATTAGACTGTCAAAATTAACGCTTTCAGAGCGAGAGAAGTACATAAAGAGCAATATGAACAATTTTTATTTTTTTCACAGTAAATACACACGGAATCAAAATAAACTATGTTGGCCTTCAATACTATGCATAAATGAATGTTTCTAAAGTGGAATTGTCATTCTAACATAGTTTGATAAATCACCACAGCTGAATCTTAAATAGTGACATTCGCTGCATTAGACCGTTGAAATTGACGCTTTCAGAGCCAGAAAAACACATAATGAGACAACATGAACACATGTGGCTGTTATCACAGTAAATGCATACGGAATCAAAATAAACTATGTTGGCCTTCAATACTATGCATAAATGAATGTTTCTAAAGTGGAATTGTCATTCTAACATAGTTTGATAAATCACCACAGCTGAATCTTAAATAGTGACATTCGCTGCATTAGACTGTCAAAATTAACGCTTTCAGAGCGAGAGAAGTACATAAAGAGCAATATGAACATTTTTTGTTTTTTTCACAGTAAATGCATACGGAATCAAAATAAACTATGTTGGCCTTCAATACTATGCATAAATGAATGTTTCTAAAGTGGAATTGTCATTCTAACATAGTTTGATAAATCACCACAGCTGAATCTTAAATAGTGACATTCGCTGCATTAGACTGTCAAAATTAACGCTTTCAGAGCGATAAAAGCACATAATAAGACAATATGAACACATGTGGCTGTTATCACAGTAAATGCATACGGAATCAAAATAAACTATGTTGGCCTTCAATACTATGCATAAATGAATGTTTCTAAAGTGGAATTGTCATTCTAACATAGTTTGGTAAATCACCACAGCTGAATCTTAAATAGTGACATTCGCTGCATTAGACTGTCAAAATTAACGCTTTCAGAGCGATAAAAGCACATAATAAGACAATATGAACACATGTGGCTGTTATCACAGTAAATGCATACGGAATCAAAATAAACTATGTGGCCTTCAATACTATGCATAAATGAATGTTTCTAAAGTGGAATTGTCATTCTAACATAGTTTGATAAATCACCACAGCTGAATCTTAAATAGTGACATTCGCTGCATTAGACCGTTGAAATTGACGCTTTCAGAGCCAGAAAAACACATAATGAGACAACATGAACACATGTGGCTGTTATCACAGTAAATGCATACGGAATCAAAATAAACTATGTGGCCTTCAATACTATGCATAAATGAATGTTTCTAAAGTGGAATTGTCATTCTAACATAGTTTGATAAATCACCACAGCTGAATCTTAAATAGTGACATTCGCTGCATTAGACCGTTGAAATTGACGCTTTCAGAGCCAGAAAAACACATAATGAGACAACATGAACACATGTGGCTGTTATCACAGTAAATGCATACGGAATCAAAATAAACTATGTTGGCCTTCAATACTATGCATAAATGAATGTTTCTAAAGTGGAATTGTCATTCTAACATAGTTTGATAAATCACCACAGCTGAATCTTAAATAGTGACATTCGCTGCATTAGACTGTCAAAATTAACGCTTTCAGAGCGAGAGAAGTACATAAAGAGCAATATGAACAATTTTTGTTTTTTTCACAGTAAATGCATACGGAATCAAAATAAACTATGTTGGCCTTCAATACTATGCATAAATGAATGTTTCTAAAGTGGAATTGTCATTCTAACATAGTTTGATAAATCACCACAGCTGAATCTTAAATAGTGACATTCGCTGCATTAGACTGTCAAAATTAACGCTTTCAGAGCGAGAGAAGTACATAAAGAGCAATATGAACAATTTTTGTTTTTTTCACAGTAAATGCATACGGAATCAAAATAAACTATGTTGGCCTTCAATACTATGCATAAATGAATGTTTCTAAAGTGGAATTGTCATTCTAACATAGTTTGATAAATCACCACAGCTGAATCTTAAATAGTGACATTCGCTGCATTAGACTGTCAAAATTAACGCTTTCAGAGCGAGAGAAGTACATAAAGAGCAATATGAACAATTTTTGTTTTTTTCACAGTAAATGCATACGGAATCAAAATAAACTATGTTGGCCTTCAATACTATGCATAAATGAATGTTTCTAAAGTGGAATTGTCATTCTAACATAGTTTGGTAAATCACCACAGCTGAATCTTAAATAGTGACATTCGCTGCATTAGACTGTCAAAATTAACGCTTTCAGAGCGATAAAAGCACATAATAAGACAATATGAACACATGTGGCTGTTATCACAGTAAATGCATACGGAATCAAAATAAACTATGTTGGCCTTCAATACTATGCATAAATGAATGTTTCTAAAGTGGAATTGTCATTCTAACATAGTTTGATAAATCACCACAGCTGAATCTTAAATAGTGACATTCGCTGCATTAGACCGTTGAAATTGACGCTTTCAGAGCCAGAAAAACACATAATAAGACAATATGAACACATGTGGCTGTTATCACAGTAAATGCATACGGAATCAAAATAAACTATGTTGGCCTTCAATACTATGCATAAATGAATGTTTCTAAAGTGGAATTGTCATTCTAACATAGTTTGATAAATCACCACAGCTGAATCTTAAATAGTGACATTCGCTGCATTAGACCGTTGAAATTGACGCTTTCAGAGCCAGAAAAACACATAATGAGACAACATGAACACATGTGGCTGTTATCACAGTAAATGCATACGGAATCAAAATAAACTATGTTGGCCTTCAATACTATGCATAAATGAATGTTTCTAAAGTGGAATTGTCATTCTAACATAGTTTGATAAATCACCACAGCTGAATCTTAAATAGTGACATTCGCTGCATTAGACTGTCAAAATTAACGCTTTCAGAGCGAGAGAAGTACATAAAGAGCAATATGAACATTTTTTGTTTTTTTCACAGTAAATGCATACGGAATCAAAATAAACTATGTTGGCCTTCAATACTATGCATAAATGAATGTTTCTAAAGTGGAATTGTCATTCTAACATAGTTTGATAAATCACCACAGCTGAATCTTAAATAGTGACATTCGCTGCATTAGACTGTCAAAATTAACGCTTTCAGAGCGATAAAAGCACATAATAAGACAATATGAACACATGTGGCTGTTATCACAGTAAATGCATACGGAATCAAAATAAACTATGTTGGCCTTCAATACTATGCATAAATGAATGTTTCTAAAGTGGAATTGTCATTCTAACATAGTTTGGTAAATCACCACAGCTGAATCTTAAATAGTGACATTCGCTGCATTAGACTGTCAAAATTAACGCTTTCAGAGCGATAAAAGCACATAATAAGACAATATGAACACATGTGGCTGTTATCACAGTAAATGCATACGGAATCAAAATAAACTATGTGGCCTTCAATACTATGCATAAATGAATGTTTCTAAAGTGGAATTGTCATTCTAACATAGTTTGATAAATCACCACAGCTGAATCTTAAATAGTGACATTCGCTGCATTAGACTGTCAAAATTAACGCTTTCAGAGCGAGAGAAGTACATAAAGAGCAATATGAACAATTTTTATTTTTTTCACAGTAAATACACACGGAATCAAAATAAACTATGTTGGCCTTCAATACTATGCATAAATGAATGTTTCTAAAGTGGAATTGTCATTCTAACATAGTTTGATAAATCACCACAGCTGAATCTTAAATAGTGACATTCGCTGCATTAGACTGTCAAAATTAACGCTTTCAGAGCGATAAAAGCACATAACAAGACAATATGAACACATGTGGCTGTTATCACAGTAAATGCATACGGAATCAAAATAAACTATGTTGGCCTTCAATACTATGCATAAATGAATGTTTCTAAAGTGGAATTGTCATTCTAACATAGTTTGGTAAATCACCACAGCTGAATCTTAAATAGTGACATTCGCTGCATTAGACTGTCAAAATTAACGCTTTCAGAGCGATAAAAGCACATAATAAGACAATATGAACACATGTGGCTGTTATCACAGTAAATGCATACGGAATCAAAATAAACTATGTGGCCTTCAATACTATGCATAAATGAATGTTTCTAAAGTGGAATTGTCATTCTAACATAGTTTGATAAATCACCACAGCTGAATCTTAAATAGTGACATTCGCTGCATTAGACTGTCAAAATTAACGCTTTCAGAGCGAGAGAAGTACATAAAGAGCAATATGAACAATTTTTATTTTTTTCACAGTAAATACACACGGAATCAAAATAAACTATGTTGGCCTTCAATACTATGCATAAATGAATGTTTCTAAAGTGGAATTGTCATTCTAACATAGTTTGATAAATCACCACAGCTGAATCTTAAATAGTGACATTCGCTGCATTAGACTGTCAAAATTAACGCTTTCAGAGCGAGAGAAGTACATAAAGAGCAATATGAACAATTTTTGTTTTTTTCACAGTAAATGCATACGGAATCAAAATAAACTATGTTGGCCTTCAATACTATGCATAAATGAATGTTTCTAAAGTGGAATTGTCATTCTAACATAGTTTGATAAATCACCACAGCTGAATCTTAAATAGTGACATTCGCTGCATTAGACTGTCAAAATTAACGCTTTCAGAGCGAGAGAAGTACATAAAGAGCAATATGAACAATTTTTGTTTTTTTCACAGTAAATGCATACGGAATCAAAATAAACTATGTTGGCCTTCAATACTATGCATAAATGAATGTTTCTAAAGTGGAATTGTCATTCTAACATAGTTTGATAAATCACCACAGCTGAATCTTAAATAGTGACATTCGCTGCATTAGACCGTTAAAATTAACGCTTTCAGAGGGAGAGAAGTACATAAAGAGCAATATGAACACAAGTTACTGTTATCACAGTAAAATACACACGGAATCAAAATAAACTATGTGGCCTTCAATACTATGCATAAATGAATGTTTCTAAAGTGGAATTGTCATTCTAACATAGTTTGATAACTCACCACAGCTGAATCTTAAATAGTGACATTCGCTGCATTAGACTGTCAAAATTAACGCTTTCAGAGCGAGAGAAGTACATAAAGAGCAATATGAACAATTTTTATTTTTTTCACAGTAAATACACACGGAATCAAAATAAACTATGTTGGCCTTCAATACTATGCATAAATGAATGTTTCTAAAGTGGAATTGTCATTCTAACATAGTTTGATAAATCACCACAGCTGAATCTTAAATAGTGACATTCGCTGCATTAGACCGTTGAAATTGACGCTTTCAGAGCCAGAAAAACACATAATGAGACAACATGAACACATGTGGCTGTTATCACAGTAAATGCATACGGAATCAAAATAAACTATGTTGGCCTTCAATACTATGCATAAATGAATGTTTCTAAAGTGGAATTGTCATTCTAACATAGTTTGATAAATCACCACAGCTGAATCTTAAATAGTGACATTCGCTGCATTAGACTGTCAAAATTAACGCTTTCAGAGCGAGAGAAGTACATAAAGAGCAATATGAACATTTTTTGTTTTTTTCACAGTAAATGCATACGGAATCAAAATAAACTATGTTGGCCTTCAATACTATGCATAAATGAATGTTTCTAAAGTGGAATTGTCATTCTAACATAGTTTGATAAATCACCACAGCTGAATCTTAAATAGTGACATTCGCTGCATTAGACTGTCAAAATTAACGCTTTCAGAGCGATAAAAGCACATAATAAGACAATATGAACACATGTGGCTGTTATCACAGTAAATGCATACGGAATCAAAATAAACTATGTTGGCCTTCAATACTATGCATAAATGAATGTTTCTAAAGTGGAATTGTCATTCTAACATAGTTTGGTAAATCACCACAGCTGAATCTTAAATAGTGACATTCGCTGCATTAGACTGTCAAAATTAACGCTTTCAGAGCGATAAAAGCACATAATAAGACAATATGAACACATGTGGCTGTTATCACAGTAAATGCATACGGAATCAAAATAAACTATGTGGCCTTCAATACTATGCATAAATGAATGTTTCTAAAGTGGAATTGTCATTCTAACATAGTTTGATAAATCACCACAGCTGAATCTTAAATAGTGACATTCGCTGCATTAGACCGTTGAAATTGACGCTTTCAGAGCCAGAAAAACACATAATGAGACAACATGAACACATGTGGCTGTTATCACAGTAAATGCATACGGAATCAAAATAAACTATGTGGCCTTCAATACTATGCATAAATGAATGTTTCTAAAGTGGAATTGTCATTCTAACATAGTTTGATAAATCACCACAGCTGAATCTTAAATAGTGACATTCGCTGCATTAGACCGTTGAAATTGACGCTTTCAGAGCCAGAAAAACACATAATGAGACAACATGAACACATGTGGCTGTTATCACAGTAAATGCATACGGAATCAAAATAAACTATGTTGGCCTTCAATACTATGCATAAATGAATGTTTCTAAAGTGGAATTGTCATTCTAACATAGTTTGATAAATCACCACAGCTGAATCTTAAATAGTGACATTCGCTGCATTAGACTGTCAAAATTAACGCTTTCAGAGCGAGAGAAGTACATAAAGAGCAATATGAACAATTTTTGTTTTTTTCACAGTAAATGCATACGGAATCAAAATAAACTATGTTGGCCTTCAATACTATGCATAAATGAATGTTTCTAAAGTGGAATTGTCATTCTAACATAGTTTGATAAATCACCACAGCTGAATCTTAAATAGTGACATTCGCTGCATTAGACTGTCAAAATTAACGCTTTCAGAGCGAGAGAAGTACATAAAGAGCAATATGAACAATTTTTGTTTTTTTCACAGTAAATGCATACGGAATCAAAATAAACTATGTTGGCCTTCAATACTATGCATAAATGAATGTTTCTAAAGTGGAATTGTCATTCTAACATAGTTTGATAAATCACCACAGCTGAATCTTAAATAGTGACATTCGCTGCATTAGACTGTCAAAATTAACGCTTTCAGAGCGAGAGAAGTACATAAAGAGCAATATGAACAATTTTTGTTTTTTTCACAGTAAATGCATACGGAATCAAAATAAACTATGTTGGCCTTCAATACTATGCATAAATGAATGTTTCTAAAGTGGAATTGTCATTCTAACATAGTTTGGTAAATCACCACAGCTGAATCTTAAATAGTGACATTCGCTGCATTAGACTGTCAAAATTAACGCTTTCAGAGCGATAAAAGCACATAATAAGACAATATGAACACATGTGGCTGTTATCACAGTAAATGCATACGGAATCAAAATAAACTATGTTGGCCTTCAATACTATGCATAAATGAATGTTTCTAAAGTGGAATTGTCATTCTAACATAGTTTGATAAATCACCACAGCTGAATCTTAAATAGTGACATTCGCTGCATTAGACCGTTGAAATTGACGCTTTCAGAGCCAGAAAAACACATAATAAGACAATATGAACACATGTGGCTGTTATCACAGTAAATGCATACGGAATCAAAATAAACTATGTTGGCCTTCAATACTATGCATAAATGAATGTTTCTAAAGTGGAATTGTCATTCTAACATAGTTTGATAAATCACCACAGCTGAATCTTAAATAGTGACATTCGCTGCATTAGACTGTCAAAATTAACGCTTTCAGAGCGAGAGAAGTACATAAAGAGCAATATGAACAATTTTTGTTTTTTTCACAGTAAATGCATACGGAATCAAAATAAACTATGTTGGCCTTCAATACTATGCATAAATGAATGTTTCTAAAGTGGAATTGTCATTCTAACATAGTTTGATAAATCACCACAGCTGAATCTTAAATAGTGACATTCGCTGCATTAGACTGTCAAAATTAACGCTTTCAGAGCGAGAGAAGTACATAAAGAGCAATATGAACAATTTTTGTTTTTTTCACAGTAAATGCATACGGAATCAAAATAAACTATGTTGGCCTTCAATACTATGCATAAATGAATGTTTCTAAAGTGGAATTGTCATTCTAACATAGTTTGATAAATCACCACAGCTGAATCTTAAATAGTGACATTCGCTGCATTAGACTGTCAAAATTAACGCTTTCAGAGCGAGAGAAGTACATAAAGAGCAATATGAACAATTTTTGTTTTTTTCACAGTAAATGCATACGGAATCAAAATAAACTATGTTGGCCTTCAATACTATGCATAAATGAATGTTTCTAAAGTGGAATTGTCATTCTAACATAGTTTGGTAAATCACCACAGCTGAATCTTAAATAGTGACATTCGCTGCATTAGACTGTCAAAATTAACGCTTTCAGAGCGATAAAAGCACATAATAAGACAATATGAACACATGTGGCTGTTATCACAGTAAATGCATACGGAATCAAAATAAACTATGTTGGCCTTCAATACTATGCATAAATGAATGTTTCTAAAGTGGAATTGTCATTCTAACATAGTTTGATAAATCACCACAGCTGAATCTTAAATAGTGACATTCGCTGCATTAGACCGTTGAAATTGACGCTTTCAGAGCCAGAAAAACACATAATGAGACAACATGAACACATGTGGCTGTTATCACAGTAAATGCATACGGAATCAAAATAAACTATGTTGGCCTTCAATACTATGCATAAATGAATGTTTCTAAAGTGGAATTGTCATTCTAACATAGTTTGATAAATCACCACAGCTGAATCTTAAATAGTGACATTCGCTGCATTAGACTGTCAAAATTAACGCTTTCAGAGCGAGAGAAGTACATAAAGAGCAATATGAACAATTTTTGTTTTTTTCACAGTAAATGCATACGGAATCAAAATAAACTATGTTGGCCTTCAATACTATGCATAAATGAATGTTTCTAAAGTGGAATTGTCATTCTAACATAGTTTGGTAAATCACCACAGCTGAATCTTAAATAGTGACATTCGCTGCATTAGACTGTCAAAATTAACGCTTTCAGAGCGATAAAAGCACATAATAAGACAATATGAACACATGTGGCTGTTATCACAGTAAATGCATACGGAATCAAAATAAACTATGTTGGCCTTCAATACTATGCATAAATGAATGTTTCTAAAGTGGAATTGTCATTCTAACATAGTTTGATAAATCACCACAGCTGAATCTTAAATAGTGACATTCGCTGCATTAGACCGTTGAAATTGACGCTTTCAGAGCCAGAAAAACACATAATAAGACAATATGAACACATGTGGCTGTTATCACAGTAAATGCATACGGAATCAAAATAAACTATGTTGGCCTTCAATACTATGCATAAATGAATGTTTCTAAAGTGGAATTGTCATTCTAACATAGTTTGATAAATCACCACAGCTGAATCTTAAATAGTGACATTCGCTGCATTAGACCGTTGAAATTGACGCTTTCAGAGCCAGAAAAACACATAATGAGACAACATGAACACATGTGGCTGTTATCACAGTAAATGCATACGGAATCAAAATAAACTATGTGGCCTTCAATACTATGCATAAATGAATGTTTCTAAAGTGGAATTGTCATTCTAACATAGTTTGATAAATCACCACAGCTGAATCTTAAATAGTGACATTCGCTGCATTAGACCGTTGAAATTGACGCTTTCAGAGCCAGAAAAACACATAATGAGACAACATGAACACATGTGGCTGTTATCACAGTAAATGCATACGGAATCAAAATAAACTATGTTGGCCTTCAATACTATGCATAAATGAATGTTTCTAAAGTGGAATTGTCATTCTAACATAGTTTGATAAATCACCACAGCTGAATCTTAAATAGTGACATTCGCTGCATTAGACTGTCAAAATTAACGCTTTCAGAGCGAGAGAAGTACATAAAGAGCAATATGAACAATTTTTGTTTTTTTCACAGTAAATGCATACGGAATCAAAATAAACTATGTTGGCCTTCAATACTATGCATAAATGAATGTTTCTAAAGTGGAATTGTCATTCTAACATAGTTTGATAAATCACCACAGCTGAATCTTAAATAGTGACATTCGCTGCATTAGACTGTCAAAATTAACGCTTTCAGAGCGAGAGAAGTACATAAAGAGCAATATGAACAATTTTTGTTTTTTTTCACAGTAAATGCATACGGAATCAAAATAAACTATGTTGGCCTTCAATACTATGCATAAATGAATGTTTCTAAAGTGGAATTGTCATTCTAACATAGTTTTGATAAATCACCACAGCTGAATCTTAAATAGTGACATTCGCTGCATTAGACTGTCAAAATTAACGCTTTCAGAGCGAGAGAAGTACATAAAGAGCAATATGAACAATTTTTGTTTTTTTCACAGTAAATGCATACGGAATCAAAATAAACTATGTTGGCCTTCAATACTATGCATAAATGAATGTTTCTAAAGTGGAATTGTCATTCTAACATAGTTTGGTAAATCACCACAGCTGAATCTTAATAGTGACATTCGCTGCATTAGACTGTCAAAATTAACGCTTTCAGAGCGATAAAAGCACATAATAAGACAATATGAACACATGTGGCTGTTATCACAGTAAATGCATACGGAATCAAAATAAACTATGTTGGCCTTCAATACTATGCATAAATGAATGTTTCTAAAGTGGAATTGTCATTCTAACATAGTTTGATAAATCACCACAGCTGAATCTTAAATAGTGACATTCGCTGCATTAGACCGTTGAAATTGACGCTTTCAGAGCCAGAAAAACACATAATAAGACAATATGAACACATGTGGCTGTTATCACAGTAAATGCATACGGAATCAAAATAAACTATGTTGGCCTTCAATACTATGCATAAATGAATGTTTCTAAAGTGGAATTGTCATTCTAACATAGTTTGATAAATCACCACAGCTGAATCTTAAATAGTGACATTCGCTGCATTAGACCGTTGAAATTGACGCTTTCAGAGCCAGAAAAACACATAATGAGACAACATGAACACATGTGGCTGTTATCACAGTAAATGCATACGGAATCAAAATAAACTATGTTGGCCTTCAATACTATGCATAAATGAATGTTTCTAAAGTGGAATTGTCATTCTAACATAGTTTGATAAATCACCACAGCTGAATCTTAAATAGTGACATTCGCTGCATTAGACTGTCAAAATTAACGCTTTCAGAGCGAGAGAAGTACATAAAGAGCAATATGAACATTTTTTGTTTTTTTCACAGTAAATGCATACGGAATCAAAATAAACTATGTTGGCCTTCAATACTATGCATAAATGAATGTTTCTAAAGTGGAATTGTCATTCTAACATAGTTTGATAAATCACCACAGCTGAATCTTAAATAGTGACATTCGCTGCATTAGACTGTCAAAATTAACGCTTTCAGAGCGATAAAAGCACATAATAAGACAATATGAACACATGTGGCTGTTATCACAGTAAATGCATACGGAATCAAAATAAACTATGTTGGCCTTCAATACTATGCATAAATGAATGTTTCTAAAGTGGAATTGTCATTCTAACATAGTTTGATAAATCACCACAGCTGAATCTTAAATAGTGACATTCGCTGCATTAGACTGTCAAAATTAACGCTTTCAGAGCGATAAAAGCACATAATAAGACAATATGAACACATGTGGCTGTTATCACAGTAAATGCATACGGAATCAAAAA